>NC_089731.1:8275326-8431413 GCF_035083965.1 Branchiostoma lanceolatum | reverse complement strand
AAATTTTGTAGATTTTGCGACATATTTTCTCATTCTGGGTTAACGCTATTCTCTTGATTCAGAGTTTTTTGTGAATTGTTATCAGTTAATGTTTTCTCATACCAGAAGATACCAAGTCATTTGTACGCATAGTGATTATTCGAAATTGGAAGGGGTCAAAGAGATCTACACAAAATCATTGTGGTGGTTCTCTTGTGTTGTAGCTAGGAAATCTATCAAAAGTTATTGGGGCCATTTTCAAGCAAGTCAGGCCACAACTTTCCAAGACTTTACCTATTCAAATTGAGGTCTCATATCTACCCAAATCAAACATGTTCTCTCTAATCGTGAATGATTTTTTTCATCATATATATTGTAAGAAAAATGCAGGTACAGAAAAGAAAGTCTACTATCTCCACTTTTGGCATTGAACTAAATTTTGGCACAGTTTTGAGTTGCTTTGAAATTTAAGATTTTACTAGTGACAACAAGCACGTTTTTATACACCTGCCTTCTGTGTTTCTCACTCGATTCAACTGTACTCTAGACTGAACTAACTGCCATCGCATCATCATCATCATACAATTTGGCCAGACTAGTTGTTCAAATAGCACAGTAGTTGAGGTTAATATGACATCAATTATGCATCACCAAAACATTTAAGTACAGTAAAGAGGCAGCTTTGAGCAGTTTTTGTAGAGAATATAACAATATGTTGTGGACTTTTTTTGTGAAACTACACACATCTGTCCATATCTAAGCTGCCCTTACTCTCTTATGTGGCTCACTGTCCATGGAAAGCAACAGTGCACAAGTACAAATTGGTTTCTCTAACTTACAATCATGTCAGACTGATCTCTTTCCCATCGTCATTTGTCTTAAAGATTGTCACAGTTAATTGTACCTTCACCACACATCATTATCACAAAGTGGGCACAGAATTTGTGGCTTGAAGTTTGCTAGGTATCTTTTTGTCTTGGATTGAAGTCATTTAGAATAAATCATTTCTGACACAAGAATAAACCATTATTTGAAAAGATCCTGGACAATAATGAGTGTGTGTGTGTGTGTGGTTTAACCTCTTCCATGTTATAATGTTCATCATGCCATCAAAGTTGTGTCTTGTTCAGCATGATTTTGCAGGGAGAAGGTGAAAAAAGAAATAATCAGTGTGAAGAAAATCGGTTGCTGTTTTTTGTTGTTGTTTGATGGTTTGGAACATTTTCACAATTCATGTGGTAAATTTGTAGTTTATCATGTGTAGGAAGTCTTCCTCTGTCCACAATTTCAAAGTTTTTGAAGGTCTGATGTCCTATTTCAAACATTCCAAGGCCCTCCAAAAAGTATTGGACAATCCTTCACTACCTAAAACATGCAAAATAACTAATAGGGAATAACATAATTTATTTCAGACGTTACTTTTCTATCATTGCTTTCGGCTTCTGTTCACTTTGGCCTTGTCTTGTGTAGAACGGTCAATCGGACAATCTTGAGTTGTTGAGAGTGCTTCTGGGTTTTTCATGGCCATGATCATCTTGGGACTTTGTTCTATCCTTAATAAAAGCATTTAGTGGTGGAAGACCTTTGGGCAGCTACGAGTTGCGAGTCGGCTTGCCTGGAAATAGGTAGAGATACTGTCAGTCGGAGTTTTGTAGCCTAGAGGAAAAGATCCTAGAAGAAAAAGACAGAATTTGAAATAAGATTCCATTTCTGTGTAGGAATTGGCATGAAGTAGCCTGTACTTTGGCGGAAACCAACAACCATATGCTGATTTACCAGCCTTACTTTGTGATTCATGAGTAGAAACTTGGATTATAACTTCATGCCAACAGCACTTCAGTGTGATGGTTTTTGGACATCAACAATTTTTTCAAAGCAAGATTCTGCCCATGGAAAACTGAAGCAAATGCTACAAGTTATTGATTCAGAAATAGTTGTGCTAGAGGACTGCCGAAGATGATGATGATGGACGAAGAGAGAAAAAAGACCTTACCTTCTGCGTTTTAAGATGGTGACTGCACAGTGTGCAAAAAGCTTGACAGGCATTGGATGCACAAGCTCAATGAGGTCATTTGCTGGGTCGTAACACTGCACCGTGTCCTTCCCTTTCTTCACCTTGTCCTCTACCCTCCCACCGGTGACGTAGAGTTTATTATCACATGTCGTCACGCTGCAGTAATCCCAGGGGGCCAGGGACTGCGCCAGCTCCTGCCATCTATCCGTGTTGGGGTCGTAACATTGTATTGCTTGGAATCTCCCTCCTACAGCATAAATGAGGGCGTTTACACTAGTGGCACTGAAACAAGACTCGGCCATGGGCATGGGAGTCCTAAAGCTCCATCGTTTTTGCACCGGATCGTAACATTGTACAGCGTCGGTGGCTGTTTGGTCTGTGTCTTTCCCTCCGATCACGTACATTTTCCCCTCGCAGGTGGCTATGGCACATGCCCGAACTCCCTTCAGGAGGGGAACCGACGGTTTCCACGTGTTGGAGGGAGGATCGTAAATCTCCACGCTGTCCAAGGACGGTAAAACCTGCAGCGATCCTCGGGGGTTCTTGCCGCCCAAGACGTACACGCGACCGTCCAAGGTGGCCATCTTGTGTCGGAACCTTCCCACGCTGAGAGGAGGAAGTTTGTTCCAAGTATTGAACTGAGTGGAGTACAGCCAAGCTGCCGTAGGGCTCCAATATCCACCCGTTATTACGATGTCGTTATTGAGTGTCGTGGCAGCATATTCCACAGTGTTCTTCAGGTCTTTAGGCAAAGATGTTAGTTTGCTCCATTGACTATATGCAGGAACAAAGCAGTAGACATCATTATTGTACTCACCATTGACAACGCGGGTCCCTCCTAGCACCACCATTGCCTCGTGCAGGCCATAAGCAAGGCGCGGTCTTGTTCGAGGGGATGAGACCTCCCCGCGGGAGATATGGTACATCCTGGCCTCGTGTAGGATATCTCGGATTCCGGGGACCTTCATGACAACTTCGTCAGCTTCAACACTCCTCATAAGGTAGATTTGGTCCATGTGTGGGAACCTGATATCCTCCACGACCTCTTTCAGGAATTTTTTGCGCTGTCGCAGGTCGTGTTTCACCCATTTCATCACCATCTCGAACACTTGCTCCTCCTCCTGAGCGTTGAGGTAGTCGTCGGAGATGTACATCTTCAGCAGATCTCCGGGAAGCTGGACAAATTCCTCGTCGTGTTGGCAGATCATCGGAAAATGTCTTAACGAGAAGGCTCGCGACCTGTTGGCCAGTTCCTCGCACGCCAACGTGTGGGATAGAACCCACACGCCCAGGCAGTTGCTGGGTGTCAGGTGATCTGCCAGGAACCGCGCACAGGCGTCGCGCACGGGGAGAATCTGGAGAAGATTAGCTGCCTCGAATAAAGGCTGGGCGTTGATAGTGGTGATGGTCACTTTTGAACTGTAGGCAAAGTCCACCAGGAGCTGCAGCGCCTCGGACGTGATCCCCATGATCTCGATCTTGTCCTTCTTGGTCTCCTCCAGCTCATTACAGAACATGTCCCTGAAGTAGCCGCTGCAGGATGAGAGGACGGCGCGATGGCAGGGGATCTCCTTCCCCTCAGCTACCAGTGTCACATCCATCAGGTGCTTCTTACTCTTCAACTCCTGTAACCCTTTCAAAACTTCTGCTGGGTGACCGTCATAAACAAACTCATAATAGGCAATCTCAACACCTCTTGCCATGGCTGTGGAGAAGAGAAGAGAAAAACGAAGTCATTAAACTGCCAAAGCTACACAAACAAATCTTCTACCATCCTTTCCTTGATTTACTAATCAATGAATGTTTTGTCAATTTTCGTTTCATCAATACATGTCAAGTCAATTCTATACAGTAGTGGCTGTCACACAGTTTGACAAAAGAGCTGGATTTAACTTAACCAAGAAAGTTTTTAGAAAACATACCTCTTTTGTGTGCTGCTATTCCTATGTTTATCTTCCTCATACTACCTAGAACTAAGCTTGTGTCCAGTTAGAAGCTATATCATAGTATGTGTCCAGCCTGGTATAGATAGGTCAGGTCATACCCACCACCACCACTGTTTATGAAATTCATGTTTGACCAAATTACCCAGAATCCCAAAGGTATATTCAGTGCACAGTGCATGGGGAAACTTGATAAGCTGTCATTAGGTCTGTTTAATGAAACTGATTGACTTTTATGTGTCAAAAGGTCAAAGGAATTTTCATAAATGTGTCATCAATGCAGCAGAAGTATGGTCATTTACCGTGTGGCTGATGGCTTGCACTAGCTACAAGTTTTGTGATCCTGTTTTTAAGCTGGAGACATTTATATGCTGTATTCCATTCCACACAGTGTCCCTTGCAACTATATCCTTCCGTTGTCTCTTCTAAACAGCCCTCTTGCTGGATTGTGCACTCATTCCTAAGGTTTGCGGTATTTATGTTACGACTCAATGTTATCAGTATCAGTACCACACAGGCTATATACAGCTCAGCCTGCCATATATCCCCCCAGCTCCTCATGCCACTTCAACACTCACACACAAAAACACCAAGCTTACTTCGATGAATGTACCGGCAAGGTAGAGAAGGGTGGATCAAAACTGGACAAATTTCTTTCACACCTGTAATCCAACGGAAAAAGGACGCAAAAGAATTAAAATGCACGTATGAAGGTGTAGCATAAAAAGCTTAGAATGGGATGTGCAATTGCCAAAAAAAATATTACGGATTCATGTTTCGGACATGGTTTGCTAAGACATGAAATGAAAGATAAATGTTTTTATGGTTTTGAAAAAAAATGAGTATGCCCTTTAAGAAAGTTATTCTCTTTGGCTTTACGGGCACAAAGACAAAGTACTTTTATGAGGCTAAGAAAAGAAGAAACATTTTGACATCAAATAGTGAGTGAAATAATGAATACCTTGGATAAATGCAACCCTTTAAGAAAGCAGTCATTATAACTTCTTTGGCATAGCTATATCAATCTGGTTTAAGTATTACCTTGAATGGATTTTGATTCATCCTTGAATGGATTTTGATTCATCATTTGACCAAAAAGGTGAATCATACATACCTCCTTTCAGGCGTGATTTCTGATTCTTTCTGTGCATACTTGCTGTTACTATATTTGTACTCTGCTAGCCTGTAAAAGGTGGCCAAGCTTGTGTCCCTGATAAGGGCATGAAAACCCATCCACCCACGTAGCCCCACTCGTAACTATGGTTATCTTCTGTCTTAGGCACCCAACACACCGTGTGGGTGGGTGGTGGATCAGTGAGGCCTCTGTGAACTTGAGTAACCCCTACTCCTCTCTCTCATGCACTTTGGCAGTTGTCTGATTTACAACGTCAAGTCCATTTTCGACTGCACGACGTTGGCAATTCAAGTCTTAATTCCTGCCCACGATCTTTTCTCACCGTGTCCTAATCCGACCTTTTCCCGTACCCTTTCCTGTCCACGTTCATACCAAGGGTGTGCGGGAGTGGGAAAACAAACTACGTCTCATATCCAACCTGACAGGAGCGTAGAGAGAGCCGCCACGCCACGCGCCGTGTATCCGTACCAGGCTTAACCAGATTTCTTGCCTGTGACTTCATGTTTGAAGCAATCCTGTTCAAGTTCTGGTGATGATTTTTGTGGCATTTAGATAAAGAGCCGTGTCCATGTCAGCAACAATAGTGAATTGTGTATGCTTGTCCTATCCCAGCCCTGCCATCCTCTTTAAGAGAATGTCTGTTTAAGGTTAAGTATCCATCCTCAATAAGGCAAAATGGAACATGCCTTGCCAAATGAATATCCACATAAATGCTACAAAAACATTTTGAAATTAATACTTGGTCCAATAGCCCATCCCTAATTTCAAGAAAAGAGCTCTGAAATCAACAACATATGATTGGTTCATTTCAAGCTTGTGAATTCGAAGGGGTTTGAACAAATAAAAGAAATGTTCACATCTGATCAATAAAACATTTGAAAGAAAAACAGATGGTGTGTACATGACTGCAATTTAACAGAAATGATGAACAAGCTGGCTCCTACTCCACCCCACCCAAGGATGGCAAATGGACCATCCCTGGGACATTAAAAGATAGGACACCTGCTACTAGGATTACAGAACTGCAATCCGTACAGCTACCGTCGTTTCAGCACCACAAACAGTGTCCATCAATCTATATACCTCTGTTCAGTCAGATAAAGGATGCTTATCTAGATGAACAAGCAATATGCAACAAGATCTCAACCAGGGCAAAGAACCATTTTATAACATGGTGTTGCTATTAGGGACTGATCAAAAATGATCATGGGGGTATGTTACAATAAAGAATTGCATTGAGAAGGTTACAAAAATCTGAAAAAGATTGAATGAATAAGTTTACTGTAGACAAATTGCTAACAAGTACTTGCTAACCGAAAAACGATTTTTCATCAGCTCTTTTGCTCAGCACCTTTTAGACCTCTTTTACCTTGAACCTGAAAAGCTATCGTGAAGCAGAAGTGAGCTCTGCTATAGCTATTAATGGATTTTCCTCCCCTGTAATGTTGCCCCATCAATGCTTATACACAAAGATGCACTCTGATATGATTAAGTACCTTATTTGCTTCACTTTCCTTTAGTTGAAAGAATTACTACAAAACAATCCTTGTTTCAGCACCAGGGACATATTATGTTCATTTACTGTGCTAAGTACTAATTCAAACGTATTTGGATAATGAGAGCAATTTCAAGCATGCTATATGACTATTTTGCTGCCAATTTGGAATGTTTTGCTCATGAATTGGATTTGTCAAAACACTAGCAATATTTGCCTATGTAAGCAATTGTACATATTGCTGAGTAATTCAACAATCCATGCCATTCAGATTTATCCGAAAAAAAATTGTAAAACAATTGATTCTATTGAAAAAAAGTTTATCCCACACCATTGATTTTAATTGCCATTTATATTTCAGGTTCTCATACATTACTCTTGGTTTTGTCCTTTCTTTTTCGTACATTTCTGTTGGAAAAAAATCCCCATGCCATCTTGCTAATCTTAGATGGAGGGAACATAGTTGTTTTCATATAAAATGCAAAATATATGATACATGTACCTGAAAGTTACTGCTTCTGTGTTAACTGCTCATGTCCTCCTTTTCCCTGGTCAATGAGGGCCTAATAGTTAGTCAATGCTGAACTACATGCACCATTCAACACTTTCAATAAAGATGAACCTCTAGAGAAACAAAGAGTTCTATAAGTGACTTTTGATAGGACCATTGGAGATACATTCTATGCACTTGTGGCTGGAACAGTTTTGAAAGGCCACAGAAAAGACTTACAGAAACGTTGTGTTATATCTTAATGTCCTGTATATCCATTCTATATATCAGATTATAATATTGCTCGCACTGTTAATCAATACAGTCATTTCATGTAACCAAAAATTGTTATTTTACTATATTTATGGACACAAAACTATGAGCTTTTAACAGCATGTAGCAATGGACAACAGGCACTTCCGCCCAAAGAAATATTGAGCTCAAAAATGGCACTTGTTATGTGCAGAAATGATGTCATTAAGCCACATTAATTTATTGTCTTGGCTCTTGGACATTTCAGAGTAAAAACTTAGTAACAAAGGGCTGGGATAATGTTTGCAGATGATTCATTGATCTATTTATTGCTTGATCAATTGATTGGTTGGTTGGTTGACTCATCTTTTTTTTAAATTTGAGGACCAACAAGTTGAATAGGTGTGGCCTAATGTAGTTCAACTAAAATGTTGTCCACAAGCTTTCTTGGTTTTTCTTCCTGTTCAGAATTCAAAAGTATTACAGACTGCCAGATAACATAACAATTTTTGAAGCCTTCTAGTCACATCTTGTCCTTAGTATGATTGACTGTCATTCCATGTAGTCTCTCTTATTTTCTAATAGACTGTAATGTTTTTAATCTGTGTATGATTAATGATTAAATCTTAAACAAAAATTAGTCCAGTTCAGTGGAACAAATCCTATGTTTAGATTCTTCTCTTCAAGTTGATGCTAAACCCTGTAATCCTTGTCACACCCAGCGGGGGTTCACAAAGGGGAAAGCTGTATATCATACAGGACAGGATTGATTTAAACTGTACCCACAAGGCAAATAGAGCATGTGTGCAAACATCTCTTGGGACCCTCCGTATCTCCCCCAGCCAACCCCTGGCTACCACGGCCCTGTGTGCACTCTCTTCTGAATCATAGAATCAAGATGAGAGATACATAGCATACACTGTACCAGCAGAAAATTATCATTATTTGTATTTTACTTATGTTTGCAGTTAAACTCATCATTACAAGTCTACCTATTTAATATACAACTCAGTGATACTCTTTGAGGCAAATTTCAGTGAAAGCTGCACTTGTTAGTTATAGCGTGGTTCCCAAAGGACAGTACTCCTTTGAATATGGAAACTGGTGCAAGAAGATAAATGACAACAGACATCTCAGTTTTAATTAACAAAAGTAAGAAATGTAGTAGAATGGGAAGAAGATTGACTGGTACCAAGTTAACCGTGTAGACTGGAAATAAAGGTGATATGAACATATGGTTGCCTCCTGGCCAAATGCCATTACTATAATCTCTACCAGGATTGCCTATCTACTTAGTCAAGAACAACGGAAACGATGTTCCAAAAAATACCTTCCGGATATAACAGAACTTATAAGAATGCTTGAAAATACATCATCAGCATAGCGCCTTTTTTTACATTAAGGCAAAAATTCAATCATTCTTTCTGAAACACAAGTTGTTAAAAGTGTTCAAATGATTACTTTCACACTGATCTTGAAACTAAATGTTCAGAAAAGTTAGTTATACTACATTTCATCTGTAACAGATTGAAGAATAAGTCCAACCTATCTTAACATGGCACAACCCTTTGACTGCATGAGTTTGCAAGAGAGAGTTTTCACGGCTCATTAGGTTATAACTAGAGCATGTAAGAGATGTAGTCAAGACCCTACAATTATCTTACACTAAGCAGACAACCTGAAAATGAATGTATGAAATAACATATAATCATGATGATGGTCTATTTGAGCAGCCAGCATATCTTGATAATGGTTCAGTCCCAACTATCAGCTAAAAAAAGCATATTTATATTCACTAACAGTAAAATTGATATTAGTTACTTAAAACAAGAAATTGTATTGTTTAGGCCAAAGAATTGCAATAGGTCAGAACTATGCCAAAAATTGAGATCTTCCCATAACAGTTGATTATGTGGTGTTTTCATTTAAAAGTGTTTTTTTTTAGGTTAACATTAAAATGAATGAGGGACTGGGCTAAAAATGATAGTCCTGACCTCCCCCCTTTTGAGATGATTCCAAATGGAATAACCCTCACTTCATTTCACTTTCTAGACTTCAAAATCAAAAATCAATTTTCGAGAACAAATGCGTCCACGTCAATGCCACTCTCCTTACATCATAATGTATCCTCTGGTGCGCTAGCTCTACCGTCTAAGTGTAAATCTGCCATTGTCTTGTAATTTTCCAACCTGGCGGCAGTTTTTGCACAGATGCAACTTTTTATTATCAGTGATAAGACTCTAAAACATGATCTCCTATAAAAGACTAATGGGGGAAATGTGCATGCTCTGTTATAGAATACAGTAAGGATAATAGCAGCAACAATGCTTTAATGGACCACCAGGCAAACTGAATAGTTACTCGGCAAACAGTATAATGTGTTATAATATGAAACCTATCAATATATTTCCAGCTTTTGCTGGGGTTTGTTAGACACTAATGATTCAATAACTCATTTTTTGTGTCTGAATTCATTCAAGAAAGTGGCAATCAATCATGAGAGAATGCAGTTTTTACCTCCTTCAGAAATGGAGGTATAATTGTTTTGTGTGTGTCTGTGTTCACACTCCCTCCGACAAAGGGAGAGCTAGAGAAGCATTAAAAATTCCAGCCACTCCTAGCCCTCTAGTCTAAACCTCTACTTGTATATAAAATTTGAAAACAATCATCAAATTTGGTGTCAATTTGCATAATTGATGAGGATATTTTATAATTCAAGTGTTTTCCATAATCATAGGACTTTGATAAATGTAACATTTAAATTTATATTTGGTGGAACATGAACAGATCCCAATTATGCAAATAGGGGCCTAAGTGCCATAATTCCTTAGTGGTTAAAGCTGGGAATCTTATATTTGTTTTTCATGGATTCATTAGAGGGAGATCTAATTCTAAGAGTGCAATGAATAACATAATATAACCCTGTGGTACATATTTGAGCCCATATAAAGGCGTACCACTTTTGCATTATAATGAAGTAAAAGAAAAATTAAAACAAGCTTAAATTTTTCACTCTTCAATAAATATTCAGAGTATATTTATAGATAAGTTTTCATATTTTTTCCATCAAAGTATGGCATATTTTTTCCATCAAAGTATGGCATATATTTGCGTGTATACAAATGCTAACAGTAATTGGGGCAGGAACTTGATGACAATGCAAAATTATGATATATGTACATAATGATTCTGTTGATATGAATATTGACAAAAAATTATGCAATAGACCAGTCAGTCATTTACTACACATCTGTTTGATCAGGGAAAACATACCTCCATCAAAATGGTAAAAACTGCTCTTGTAGTAAAACAGATCTTCATTTTAATCTGCAAATATGAAATGTTCGAAAAGTGGTACCTTTGGAAGATTTTTTACACGTTGTTTGAAAGAGAACAAACCTCAGCATTGTTGTTTCCCAGACTTGTTATCCCTACCTGTCGTCTAGTAGAATTTACAATGTCATTACTGTAGCCAACAAATTGAAAGGATTCTAAGCTGCTAATTGGATCATCCCATAATCCAACAATGGAGTAGAATCCTGTTTAAAATGTGATTTGTGGATCCAAACTGAGATTTAACCACTTGTTCCTCAAGCTATGGGTTTAAAAGCAAAAACAAACTGATAACGATGTATTCATGATTTTTTACATGATTATTGATGATTTTCATTCTTAATTTTTTTCATGACGTTAAACCGGATAGTGAGTGAGTGTGAGTGTTACGTAACTTACTCCATCAAGAAGCATGCAAGCAAACAAACTTTAAGAGAATGATACGCATGAACATTTATTGAAAAGTGTAAAAGGAAATGATTTGGGACAAGCAAGTCCTGACACAAGGGAAATGGGATGACCTCAACTAACAAAGACATCTGACATGCATGTACAAGTCATGTATGTCGTGTTAAGTCCCCCCCACCTACATGTATATAGTGGAAGTGTGAGTGTAAAGATCCTGTGTTGGGGTATTTCTCTGGAAATGAACAGCTGTGCCACAGCACCCAATACCACGACCCCTAGGTCGAGCGTGACGCATGATTGACAGGAGCCGTGGCCATTTCGCTATCGACGGGATCTGACTTAAGATCGGCAATCCCGACGTCTTACGTAATGCGACATTTATATCGGGATGATTTGTTGATAGTTAGCGATCACCTTTCCACAGAATCTGTGAGCATCCACAATCAGTTAATAATAAGTTCAAGGTCGTGTAAAAGATTATGCTCCCTTTGTTGTCTGCAGAAATTCAATGCATCATGTGCATAATAAGGTTTAAAACTGCAGGGTTGTAAACTGATGTAAAATAAAAAGAAGCAGGGTGACTTGAAGAGGCTGGGTGTCTGCAGTTTGGATTTGCCCAGAGTTTATTTGAAGCAATAAAATGACTTTATGTAGACACTTTCTTCAAGGTTAGATGTAAGAAAGTCGTGACGCTGTGCCAGGAAAGTCACATTACCGAGACATTGGGGATTTGGATGACATTTTACTGGGAAGCAAATAGCTGAGAATATTGTATTGAACACTGTTTGTTGGTGTGCTGGAATCCCGAAGTGTGTGTCCCCTAACACAGAGGTAATATATGACCGGCAGGATTAATGGCAAACGTGCGTCAGAGACCTTCGCATATGTGGTCCCCATTACCTTGATTATTGCTTCTCCCTTAAGCACCTTTAATGTAACGTTATATTTGGATAGAATTCCCATACAAGACTGCTCGTAGCGTCCCCAGGAGGCCTGCAGGAATCCGCAAATTGGAATTCAAGCTGGTGCACCGATGTCCAATCTTTCTCTTGCCAAGCAGGGGAAATATGAGGTATATGATAGCATAGCATGAAATAATGAAATAATACACGATAGCATTTTCAGTCACGATGGATAGGGCGCGTAATGATGCAATAAAAAACGTCATGTTGCTTCCCAAGTAGGATCTCTGCTTTAAGCAAATGCAGTCGAAAAATGGGCAGACTCCGATCATGACGTACGCTTCCAGACAATCCTCTCCTCGCTGGACCTAACGAACTGCTCCGCGCTACGTTACGGAATTACATATGGGCAAAATGTCACGGGTGTCAGGAATAAGCGCTGGGATGTCTGGAAATGAGCCAGTTTGCTTTGCGTAGCTTCCCTGCAGTTTTATCACCCTCCCTGATTGATTGCTTAGTTCCCCTACTCAGACCTTGCTCCTTTCTGTCTTTCTTCTGCTGATTCTAAAAATACACATTGATTCCTGTTTCCATTCCAGTTGACGCAGCACCATTTTGAATTGGCTTACACAAGCTTTACGTCAGATGCCTCCCCAAGGCCAAAACCATATAACAACGCGCAGCTCTTTGCATGTCTTGGAATCTTAATTTCCCATCCATAAAAGCTGCATCTGAGTTATTGATATTCACATTTTGATGCAACCTATATCAGTTATTAGACCTCATATGCATGGTGTGTGCAGGCCATGGAATCTTCCAATACAATCCATAGCTATTATTTTTCTTTTGCTGTGTTTGTTTTTCAAACATTCCTCCCGTAATCCCATTCCAGGCGCATAGACTGTTACCCCAGGAAATTGGAGTAGGGCTTTAGCGTAATGATACCTGCAAGATAGAGCAGATTGCGGTGTCGACAGCACCAGACAATTTACCGAGCTGCTGTCTCCGAGTTTAAGACTCGGAGTCGTCCTAATAAAACCTGCATGCCGTAAATTTATATGATAGCTGGGACAATCAAGCAACTGGGGAGAAATTAAAGTGGTGGGGTGCTTCAGCACAATTGAATAGCTGGGGTATGTGCATGCATCATATAATGGCAATTAAATCCAGTTTCCTACTCCCAATAAACCATAGCAATCAGCAGTCAAGGCTGCTAGAATTGACCATGATTGACCTGAGCCAGAGCCAGAACTTGACACATTTTTGACTCCTGGGTTTTCGGGGGGGATGGGTGATATTTTATCTTTAGCATCATTCTTGGCACACCCCTTTTCATTAGTATATCATCTGCTGATTTTTTGTTGTTGTTGTATTCCAAATGTTGGATACAAAAATCACAAATGAATATAAATGTTTATCAAATGCTCCAATGGCCAAAAATGATATTGACTGATTAATTGGATTGGTAGATTGAATAAGTTATATTGAATTTCAACCAAAAATAATCCTAATTTGGCGATTATCAATATATAAATGTTGCATTAATATTCCCAGACCAGTAAAACTGTAGATGAAATGATATATGAAACGATCATGGTATTCATCACAAACATATAAAAGAAGCAAAATTGACATAACAAACATTGAATATTTGGCCTTGCAAACTCATGGGATTTAGAAGCACAGACTTTATTACTCATAAAACTCAGGGATTGTGCCACTGATCCCAACTCTCATCATGGTGGATTTGCACTGATGACATCATCTATCAAAGGGGTTTTCAGCTGTCAATCATTCAAAGGGGGTGGAGTAATGCAGGAAAACATCACAGTTAGCTACTGGTTTTACGAAATCTGTATCTGTATCTGTATCTATATAGCCGGTATAACCTCCGGCGTAACACACCAGCTTCGCAGGCACGCGGCGCGGCAGCAGCTGGTCATGTAACACCGAATGGTCTGTTACACCTAGTCTTTGCATATCTGACTGTAACCGTTCTTTAAAGCTACTTAGTGAGGAAGCTCCTACAGTACTTGATGACAACGAGTTCCATTCTACTATGGTTCTCGGGAAATACGAATTTTTGAACACATCAATCCTTGGCTGATAGCTCTGGTATAACGGTCACCTGGTTGTCCCAAAACCTCAGCGAGAGAGAGCTTCATAGGCTACCGTGGACCCAATGTCTGGAACAGCCTACCAACAAACACATGTATGGCCCTAGCTCTGGCTTCCTTTAAAAGATTCTTTAAGTAACAGAAATGTGACAAACGCTTAACGGACACAAACCATATACTCAGCTTTCACTCTTATGTATGTTGTACCATGTAACTGTGTGTATATATTTATCAGGACTTTGATCATGTAAACTGTACGCCAAAAATAATTACTCAAGCAACTGAAAATTTTATCTAGTTGCTTGAGAAATTATTTTTGGCGTATCTTTCTACTTGGATGTCTAACTTTCATCAACGATGTAAACTGTATCTTTGTTCTATATTTTGCCTTACCATAATACCTCTTCCCTGACATGACCTCAATGAAAAGTGGCCTGCAGGCAGACTTGAGCACTTCTCATGAATAAACAAAGGTTCAAACAAACAAACAAACAAACAGAATCACATGATATAAACGTATAATGGACAAGACGCATTTTTGGAATCTGATTTTGTTGTGAATGTTAAATGTTTTCACTGTATCTTTTGAAGACTCATAGAGAGCAATACATGAAAGGCTACAATGACATTAAAAAATCCTATTGTGAGCAATCTTGAATGAGACATCTAGAAAAAATTTCACCCACTCAGTAAAGTTCCATGTATTACCATAACGTTAAGTTTGCCTCCCCCAATGGGCAGCTACACAAAGCATTGTCTTTAGTTTTACACATCAATTTAAGTCTGTTGCAATTTCTCCCTTGTTCTCACAGGGTCAACAGCAGAAATATTGCATCCATATCATTTTCTGCCAACAAGATTGTAATCTTGAAATGTGGCCTTTCATTTAGATTGGCTTGCAAGTAATGATGTCGAGGGATTTACCCGACAACAGATCAAAGGGACATATCCTGCATATACCTCAACGTAAAATACAAAAAAATCAACATAGCACTATGATATTTATCATTGTATCAACTTGAAAGACAGATATTGTGATGTACATTTGCCATTTTAAGGAGGCTTTACCAAGCCTTGTAGGGAAGGAATTGAAAGAGATCAGCCCAGTGCACCCTACCATCAATCATGATCAGTTGGACTAAATACACTGATCAGTCATTGCCAGCCAATCTATGTGACGAATACACAACATACCAACAGTGTAACTTTAGTTAGGAAAGGTTATCCAATCTAAATTCTTAAAACCAGGGCTGCCATGAAGTGATAATGTTTATAAAATTTAGAATAGAATGATGCAGTTGAAAAATTGTTATCAGAAGTTGAATAAAACAAGGGGTGCAAATATTCTTTGTCCACCCCCTACTGGAATCTTAGTGTGGAATAGTCCGGGTGAGTTAAGCACCCCTAAAAGGCATAGTTGGAACTTGACCTTTAGCTTTATGCGATGAAATATTACACTGAGTAATGATACAGATTACAATATATTTGAAAATATGGCATTGTCTCAATGAATTGTAAATAATTGCTACTAGTTCTTATTCCTTTGGGTAACGTTTTATTTAGCTGTTTTTTATCCTTGATCATTGTGGGATGAAAAGCGTACAAAAATTTGTCTATTGGGTGTGCGTTTTTGATAATCAGGAGATGACCCTTTTTTTACTGCTGACACTTGTAATTAACCGAAAATATAAAGCAAATTAGGCAAAGCCATAATATTCCCCATAAAATCTGCAAATATCAGACACTACGTTTCTTGCATCATGATTGGGAGGTCTGAAGACAGGCACAAATCGGGGGCTACATGAACTTACGTGGGCGAGGTTTGCGTGATGCAATTACGAGTTCATCAATGGTACCACAGGGTTTGTCCTCGTCCTCTCGTTAACGTAGGTCAAGGCAGCAGTTCTCATCCCACCACCGGGGTGTCGGCAGGGTTGGGGACAAGTGGGTAATGAATAATGGTGATGATTTCCCCACTTTGCTGGTATGGGGCATCCTGGGGGCTGAGGCAGTGTGCCACGTCACGGAATCTTGGACAAAATTGCTTTTGTTGTGAAGTTTTCAGACACAAAAATGTCTTATCATGATTTAAATAATTATTTTTGCAAACTCACTATCAGATCATTGTTGCTTTCTTTGACCACCTATTTTCAGTCATTAAAGAGAAAATTGTTGAAGCAAGGAGGTTTTACATGTTACTCTATGAAATTTTAGAAAGACCTCCTGAGTTCAGTAAAGTTCAAACTACTGTAGATTTATCTCTTTTTGCAGTGACAAAGTTTTGTGTTAAGAGGGAAAGGCGGTGGTGATTTCCCCACTTTGCTAGTATGGGGCATCCTGGGGGCTGAGGCAGTGTGCCACGTCTCAGAATCTTGGACAAAATTTGAAATGTTTTCAGACACAAAAATGTCTTATCATGATTTAGATAATTATTTTTGCAAACTGATCATTGTTGCTTTCTTTGACCATCTGCTTTCAGTCATCAAAGAAAACAATTGTTGAGGTAATGAATTATTTTTCTGTATGAGATTTTAAAAAGACTTCACATGTTTTCTGAGGTCAATAAGTTCAAAGTACTGTAGATTCATGTATCTGTAGCTTAATTTTGCAGTAGGTCGAAGAGAAAGGAGGCTTTCACAGTGTTTTAAATTTACGATTGAAACAATTCTGTAATACAGTAGTTACTGCATATTCGCAGTGCCATGAATTTGCGGTGTAGAGGTCACTGCAAAAATTGCAGAATAAATCCACTGTGTATATTTCAAGATTTACTGTATGATGTCTGTCAAAGCTGTTATGAACTGATCATGAGTTTTACTGACAGTAAGATAGGACAACACCATCAATCTAAGTAGTGACATTCCTTTTCATGATACTTGGAATGCTAAGAGGGTTGTATAAAGCAGGTAATGTGACAAGATGACAAGTCAGTTTTCATATACTAACAGTTTAAGGCTAGGGATGTCATGAAAAATACTCCCCATTCAACTCCTCAAGTAGAACAGTCCGGATCAATTATTCTACCAAAGCTCTCGACGGACAGGGCAGAAATATGATTTTCATGTGATTCCCATATTTCTTCCCCTCCAGACTGTCTCAGTGATACAAAAATGATAACTCTTGCCCTGTTCCGGGTGCAAGTATGACCTCTGGTTGTCACTGACAACATCTAGACTTCATCTTGGCCCAATGCTGATCAACTGAAGATCTTTACCACAGCGGAAGACCACAACTGTGAAATAAAACATTATTTCATGTTCCTATCTCCTCTGTTGGGGATTGCTATTGTCCTGTGAGAATTGCATGGAAATGCATCAGTGGTAAAATCTAGATAATGGAGTACAGAGAGTGAGAGAATATTGCAGAGTTATTTATAGAATCGACTCAGACCCAATATTCTGTGGTCTACGTGAAGATGTAATAGTGAAAATCCAAGACTTTTCCTATCTTTTTCCTCTAATACAGATTGCTATTGTCCCATGACCGTTGTGTTCAAAACATATACCTTGAAAAAATCTGGATGATATAGTGTTGAAAGTGGCTTGCTCTGAGAACACAATATTGCAACTATGTTATCTTTAAAAACCTACCCATAGCTAGCTAAAGATTATAAAGATTTTCACTGAAAAGTTGAAGCATTTCACTCCAACATTACTCTTGTGCACAAAACTTGTACTGGGTAGAAGGTCGGTTCAATGGCCCAGCTACATGTATGTAAGATATTTTCTTAAGTAGCATGGAAAGCAAAATTAATTCATGTTTTGTATGCCTCCCCACAGAAGGAACAAAGTTATTACAATTACATGTACCTTTTTGCTCCTGACCAGTTCTTTTTGGTATTAGGGGAACAGATATAAAGAGACTAAAATGTAAGAATTAAGTAACTGTTAGAGGTCTATTACTTACACTTGGGATCTCAGACAACACAAGGACTGTAAAGCTACTAGAATATGTTTAACATATGAGGAACAATCAAGGTATAAGTGACAGAGAAGATGCTGCTATGTGATTGGCCCAACCCCGACCAATCAGATCGGTTATTTTTTCTATTAGACACTCCAGAAATTGTGCCTGGTGATTGGCCCATTGCTAACCAATCAGTGCCTACTCTGTTGGTACTATCAAATGAAGGAGGTTGATCACATGAAGTGCAGTACCCTGGTGAGGACAGGTATACCTGCAAACTTGTGCTGTTTGGTTGTCAAATTCTGCCACCCTGCTTGCATGTCACACTACAAACTATCAATCTCCACTGGTCAATGCTTTGTGCCACAAGGCCAATTTCTGGGATAGCTCAGTCAGCAATGGCTTCCTACAGGAAGGTATTAATAGTAGAATGCAAACCTGTCTTGGCCTGACTCCAGTGGCTTGCAAGGGACTACACTATTTTCACAAGGGTTGCATCAGAACAGCCCTACACACCCGTACTGCATACAAATTGAAGTTGATTCAAACAGAAGCATTTTGTCTAGAGATATGAGTCATAATTTGAATATGATGTAAACTTCTTATGATTATAACTGCTGGCTATGTACACTTCATCATAACACATTTGATTCATAAAGTATTGGAAGAGTCAGCAATTTTTTATCAAAGATAAGCTTCACAGTGGGAAGCTCCAGGCGTTCTACTATCAACATGCAAAAACATACAAAAATGTATGTTCATCCTTAATATCATCCCTATGCCTCTTTAAAATACGTTTCCCCTGCTTTGCCTTTAAAGCTCACACAAAAAGATACATTCATAGAAAAAGTGTATTTATCTGGCCACTGTTCATTCTATCAGTACTGTCTTGTATTTAATACACACAAGAAGTTGCCAACATGCATTTGCCAGTATGTAACCTCATAACTTCATGAATGTGGGTAATCATGCACACACATCGTAAATATAATTATTTCCAAGGCTCTGACCACTTAGCACTGCAGCCACATAATCAGAGGGTGTCAAACTGCATAACCTTGAGATAAATGACATGCCCATTTATTCTCACTTCATCTAATTGATTATGAAACCATCAGTTGGGTTTTAGCAATGCATAGTGGGAAATTATAGTGAGTGCGACTAGACCCTTGCATGTATGTTGTGAATAGGACATTACAAAATGAAATTATGCATGAATATCTCTACAATTCCTGACCCAATCTAAATTAGACCCTTTTTTCATTATTTTATCCCTAATTGTTTTTTATTATCCTGTTATCATATACAACATCGCTATGTAACCTCCATTAACATTATTCCACCGGGTTACCAAAGTCCGCCACTTTGAAAAACAATGCGTTCTGGAGATCTCTAGTACAGCACCCCCAGGTATGCAAAGTTCAGGTATACAGGAGTGCATTAAACTGGGGGACGTTGGATTGGAGATCTATTTGGTATCTTTTCATGGTGGCGGAATTGTGTACCCTGGTGGAATTGTGTCACTAGATGTTAATGAATGTAAAAAACATACTAAAACTAAGAATCCTGCATTGAGGAAAGCAAGCAGCGCCCGAGAACAAGGTTGCTGCAATACAGGCAAACCAGCCCAGTGGTTACCTGAAGTGTCAGCACATCCACATCAAATCCCCGGGCCACAGCAAGTACATTTTATGGTTGACACCCTCTGCAAACTCCAGATCTAATGCCAGAGCGCGGAATAAAAACAAGATGCCTAAATTTTCAAGTAGAGACTGTAAACGTTGTACCAGTAATTGAAGTCACAGCCAACAAGTCTTTTATTCCTGTATTCTAGAAGGGAAAGAACTATGGTAGTCTTGTATCACCAAATACACTCAATACTACCATAATTGTGTCACTTCCACAACTATGCTCATGGCTACCACACTACGTTTTCTCTGTTTTTGGTATTTTCTTGTCATGTTGACTATCGCTTAGGGAGAACAAAATTATTTTCAAAATCAGGCTTAAATCAATGAATGTGCAAATGCCATTCATAAAATTTACTTGCTGTGACCTTGCATTGGGTAACATCAGGTTTTTTGATATTGTACAAAATTATTTAGTGAAGGGGAGTAAAAGAAGCCGTCTACATCAGGGCTCACCAACGTTCATTGAAAGGCGACAGGGGAAAATACCAACTTTCAATCACCTTTGAGTTACAGAAGTGTGACATAAGCAATAGGTCAAAGCCTTTGACCTATTGCTTATGTCACACTTCTGTAAGATCACATGTCCTTAGCGATTGGGTCACTTGTTTTGAAGAAGACCATACATTTTGTAAGTCCGGTCCAATCTCTTGTGTAGGAAAGAAGTTGAACTTTTCCATAATCATTATGGAACCAAGTTTAAGGTCAACTTCATCTGTCTGTCTAGAAAGTACAATGGTTCAAAGATTACTGGAATCCTATTCTATAAATACACAAGCTTATGCTAGAGAAACATACTATACACTATAATGTTCTTAAAGCAAATTATGTTGAAATTAGAAGCACACGAGTACATATCATTAGCTTGGAAAATTTTCACTTTGAATTTTTTTGGTAAGGCCACACCAATTTTTTTCATCGCTTCTCAGAATAGCCTCTCTTCTGTTCTTCCCATTTTGAAAAAAAAATTTGGTCACTATTCCCATTCACAAATTTTTACTATTTGTTCAGTTGTGAAACTCAATTGCCATGAAATTAGATTGTAAAGGCCTGCACATACCTAAAATGTGTGGTCACATGTTATCATAAGTTATAATTTTTCATTTATTACAACTATTCCTCAATATCAATTCATACATTACATAGCAAAAGGTAATTTTGTTACTGAAATTATAGTACTAGATCAAAGAAAGGGGTTCATTGCATAAAACAAGCCATACAAAGCTGAAACTTGAATAATCCTTTTATCTTTATGTTATGTAACGTTAAACCCTTATCTTCACCCTAGACTATTTGCAAAAAAAAAATTTTTTGTCTTTCGCCCTGTCGCTCCAATTTTTTCTGAAAAAATCAGGATAAACAAATAGAATTGGTGTGGCCTAAAGGAACAACCAAATGATTTTATTTGGTCAAGTCAGTACCACAACTGCATTCTATGAGCCAATGACATTGAACTGCACTTTCAAAGATACGAGCCTTGAGCTACATAGGCAAGATTGCATGTTAAGATGGCCTCTAAAGAACCCTACAAGCATTGCCTGGAACCTACACTTAATGAAATGATGGTCATCTAAACTTGAAGGCTATTCCAAAACTGTCTGTAGAAGTGCATGGAAGTAGGAAAACCAAGAAACACCTGCTGACCGAAAGTTCCTTGCACATCTATGACTTGGTCTTGATATTGTTTCTCTAAATGTTCCTGTTACCATAAACTCCAGGCTACAAGAAATCAACAGATTTCAGATTACTCATGAAGATTCATGACCATACTAAAAAGGCTATATTTTTCTGTATTGTTATCATTTTTAAAAATGAGAGAATTTATGACACTGATACATGGTGATTGTAAAGCTACTGTGTTTATGGAAACATTAAAGTATAGTTTATCTAAGGTCAGAATGTTTATTGACATTTTTTGGCAAATAACAAGAAAATCACATGCAAAAAGCGGACAGAAAAAAAGAGAAAAGTTAGATAAAGAAACCTCAGCTTACAAAGATAATAATGCTATATCTTGCTTCCCATTCATCTCTTTATAACACGTGTCCTTGTGTGATATTTCATTTTTTAAATATTTTTAATGACAGTTGTAATGACCAAACTCAATGAACTACCATTTATAAAATATAACGTTATCCAGTTGTTTGAATAAATATTATCTTGTGTATCTTATTACCTGGACGTCTAACCTTCATTGACATATCATTAGACTATCATTTAATCAAATTCAATACTGTGTCTCCAGAACTGAATGAAACATCTGATGACAGTTGTCTTATTCAAAGTAAAATTTGATAAATAACTGTAATCTGAACAATGATATTTAAAACAATGTGCTACATCAATATAATTTCTGTGACACATTTCATATTAGTATATACAGACTTTAACCTCATTGTACCTAATTTTGGCCGAACTGAAGCAAAATGTAATAATTCTTGCCAAGGCATGTATGCAAAATGTACGTAAATAATTTGAATAATTTTGAATAACTGTAAATGCGTGTATCTATAGTATATTTCCGACATGTGCCTTTTCACTCAACACGTTCAGTCCGCAGACAGAAAGGGGGGCGTGGCGACCGGGATGTCATTTGAGTAACAAGCAAGTGGCCAACCTTCCGCATGACTTTTAAACATCCACACACAATAACTACAGACAATCAAATCCGCTAAATTACACTGCCTCTGCGTCCATAAGAACACGTTCATGACAATTTCTATCCGCGCGAATGCAGAATACATTTTCCACCCACCTTTGAAGAAGGGTGTACCGGTGTCTTCCTCATTAACAATTTTCGGCTACTCAGGCTACCACTCTAATTACGTCCGCAACACGTAGTTAATAATCGCAAGCTTCGTAGATAGATGGATAGAGAGAGAAGCGATTAGAAGAGAGAGGGTTTTGTTGAAGTTTTTTTTAAAGCTGGCCGAATTTTAGAGACCAGGTGGTGTTGGTTGTCCGGCTGTGTACGTGCCCCGGTATGACCAGTGGTGGGGGAGGGGCGCTTACAACTCCTAGGCATCAGCAGGTGCCATATTTCATGTATGCTTACCTGGGCTCCCTTTAAAACGGGTCTGCAATGCAAAAAAATGGCACCTACCTCCCCATCTCCGTAAGGTTTTGGAGCTCCGCCGCCGTCCGGAAAAGGGAAAACATCCGCCGTTCGGCCCTTGCTGAGGTGCCGGGAGAAAATTCCGACGACAGGATGGCGGCTGGTGTTGCCGGCTGGTGACAGCCTCCCTTCCTCCCTCTCGGCGGGAACCAGATGCCCTTTAACCCCGCTCGCTCATTTGCTTTGACGGCAGCAGAACGCGCTACGGGGGAGTGAGCCCCGTTCAGGTGCTCGCAAACGTCCCCTAATAGCCCGATATGGTGTCTCTGTTAAAGAATAATAATCGAAAGCCACGCATTTATGCTAAAGATTTTCTCTCCGAACGGACGGCGTTAAGCGCCGAGGCGCAGCAGCGATGAATTCAGAACCAAGGTCACATCAAACATGATTACCAAGGGAAAGCCCGTCGCACAACCCGAGTTAACGCTGCGTACCCGATACACTTTTCCCTACGGACCTTCAAATTTGTTAAATCTCTATCCTTTAAAACATGAATATGGGTAAACATCGAATAGAAATATTCACCGAGGTAAAACATCCGCCCTTTTGCTTTGATATTACCAAAAAAAATGTGCATTGGGGGTATACGTTAAGGACCTTGGTGAATTGGTTCGTGTTCCGTCCCGGAAGATTTAATTATCCTTGGAGTGTGGGTACCAATGGGACAGGTTGCTGACCGATTGTAATGGTATATCTCCCCCAAATAATACCGGAAACAGCTTGTAACGTTCCATTAGGCGGGGACAAATAGCATTACATCAACCAATACGGAAATTGAGCGTAATTCCTTGATGCCTTGATGCCTTTTCTCCGTACAGGTGTAGTGGGAAAGGTTCCCCACACCTTCTTCAGTACCATTTTGTCATGCCCGTTGCCCCCCTCCCCATCTTTACGCCCTTCTACTGTTTTTTGGACATGTCGTTTTCTACTTTTGATTGACAAATCAGCGTCTTTCCTTCCATCGTCATGTACTACCACACAATACTTTGCTATAACTTCGACCCCACAAAGTCTTCTGAAGGATGACCCTTTTCCATACCCACGACGGTCTGTCAGTGAGAGTCTTTGAGACCACTCAGATGGATTTCTGAAACAACACGTGATCTAGAATGAGCAACACGAAATAGAAACTAAGGCGCGAAGAGACATTTTCCCCGTTGCCCTCACCAAATATAGGTTTATGTCGGGGAGGGGGGGGGGCTTTCATAACATTATAATCTGTCGCGTATGTCATACATGTAACCTAACACCGCCCATGCAATAGTGTGACGATACATTTTTTTCAGTGTCCTATGGTTGCTTTGTATTTCGGTGAGTCTTTCTATGCCACCATCACCAGAAAGGTAACGAAAACAAGGGACTTGACATAGAAATGATGGCAGCCTCAAATGCTCTCCATTGATATTCTCTAAATGAGCATTCTTCGTATGAATGGGGTATATGTGTAATTTGTCATGAAGTTTATAAAATACAGGCCTACAGTGCGAGCATTTTTCTTAAACGCTAGGATAATGAAGATTTCGAAGGAAACATATTACAAAAATGCAGCCCTTTGTTTCATAACCTGTTAGACCCTGACAACATCTCTACGATTTTTTCTTCTTCCTTGTTGCTCTAATCAGTCGTTATTCATGAGTATCAGTTACGTACGTATATACGAATTCAGATGTAGAGGTTGTATATAAAGACTAGATCTTGGCAATGTATGTGTCATTTTTTTCAGATTGAGGGCCCGCGTCGTGTAACTGAAGGTCGGGGTCGCCTAGGGTACGTGTCAGTTAAGGACATATTTGGCAGAGCACCCCAATATACGCGATATGGAATATTCTACAGCATGTATGCATATAGCAGACGACAATAATTCTTCGATTTTGGAAGACAATAACATTACTAAATATTGATGATGTTGCATCATGATGCAGAATACCAATAAGCCAAATGAAAATATCTCTCAATCTGTATGATAAAGTGTTCCCAAATTCTGTCTGAAGTTCCCAGAGTTCAAAAGAAATCTGTCTGAGATTCCCAGAATTCTGCAGAATTGTTACCTTTACGTTTATGCGATAACCTTTTGTCTTACGTCTTACTTAAATTCATTTAGTCAATCTACTTATAAAAAAATGAAGTTTTGCGGAATAAGACTGTTTGTCCGAAATTATAGTGCCGCCTGTCATACATGCATATGAAGCTATCCAAAAAACGAACGGGGGGTTAAAGAAGGTTTTTAAGTCGGCACCATGGATCATTTTTTTGCCATTATATCTGTCCCAAGCCGTTCACTCTGGGATAACAACGACAAGAACACAATTCAAACCTGGGCCTAAGTGCTGATGTTGTTCATCTAAAATTTCAACATCTCACATAAGTTGGAATTGATATTTCATTAGTTTTGTAATCTAATCTAATTGTAATTAGTAGGACCATTAAGACCTAAACGACGGCTGTTTCAAATATTCAAAAGAATTGGAAAATGGATCTTTTTCGTTTATGAAAAAAACCGGTCCAAATTAGGAGTTGGAATGTTTCAAAGGTGTTCTGCCTCCTTTTCTGATAAGTTCTGCATAGTTAAGAGAAAAAGCCCTAACCAACAGCATGCTTTGCATTTTCTGAATGAAAACGATTTGGGTTTATTCTGCTCATTTTCCATTGCTTCAGAAGGTGAAACATCAATATACACCGCTTTACGACTTTTGCCGGGTGATTCCGGTGACACGTTCTCTTCCCTGGGTGTTACTCACACTGAATGTTAAACTCCTCCATCCAAGAAATTGTTCAACCTAAAACGTCAATCGCGACGCATTTTAGCAGCAAGCAGACTTCAATTAAAGCCACCTAACCAGTTTTCGAGCAATTTCCACAAATGATAAGCGATGGGCTTTGCAGAAAGATTTGCGGGGCATAAGGCAGAGAGCAGATGGAGGTATAAAACACAGAACATTAAAAGCCGACGGGAAAGATACATTAAAGCCGGAATGCCCCCTGACAGGTAGGTTACGTCTCCTGCATACGATGCACGTTCGGAAGCGTGACGTTTGACATGACGTCATGTTGGATATTTGCCACAAAGCAACTGCCAATTTCATCCTTAATGATCAATGAAATTGACAGCCGATAAAACGTTAAACATTAGATAAGGATTTTGTATCTCCTAGCATTAAGTTAAGACCGACTTCAGTCTTTTTTATTTGATACTAAACGTTATGTATTTTAGAAATGGAAATAAGTGATAGCCATGGCCTTGATTAGATTGGTGAATATCACCTTAAAAACATATTTGTGTGCGTATAAGGAAAAGGCGGTGGTTCGCTGTCGAAGTTATGATATAGTTTCACGATTGTTACAGATTGGTCATCAAAATGCGAGAATCGTGAACTGAAATATCACATATTTGTACACCTTCTCTTTTTATTGCGAGACAGATTCTGTGGCGAGGAAGGAATGTATGCATTTGTCACCTCAAGCAACGTATGTTATATTTTTAATGTATTATGAAATAGAAAAATCCAACACATCGTTACTCAAAAGTATCTTTTTATCTTATTGACTACTTTGGTAATAAGCTTCTTGTATCTTTAGAAACATCATATACCAACCCAAAAAGGGATACTTTTGTTTCAACGAATGTTATCTAAATCCATAATTCTAAGAGGTTTGTGACAATTTTAAGAGTTTCATACGGTGTCCCAGACGCAGCAGAGGCACGACTCGGTCCACCATCACACAATAATGTCCGTTTCACGACTGGTGTTTATGTCTCATCAAACCGTGAGAATTGCCAGAAACCGCAAACACGTCGGAGGGATAAAATAGCCTTTTACAACATTTCTTTTATTGAGATTTTATGGCTTCATTTTATGAGAACGCAGTGTAGGCATATGTATACATTGCGAGAAAGATATATATGCTGAAATGACTCTATGAAACGATATGGATCTTGTGCTTGAAAGGAGTGTGTATAGGTTATTTTCATGCTGGCTTGGGCACTAGAATGAACTAGTAATAACCACGCTGTGATAGCAAAGGGGAAATCGTTTATGGCTGTAGGGAAGGGATATCACATTGATAGATGTCCGGACATCATATTTACAGGCTAGGCTAAAGGGGTGATACATACTTCATACAGAGAAGGTAAAATGCCATGTACGGTTTAATTTTTACAAACAAGTTTACAAGTGATGAGAATCTTTTGGTCGATAGAATCAATATATCAATTGATATGGAATACCTATTGATCTTGTAGCATTTGTGGGTATATAATTATGTGAAACGTCAAAAGCAAAATGGTATGAAATAGAGCGTAAAAACGACAATCGTGTATTCGTTACGTTTATGACTGTATTTGACATATCTAGCATGTCTTTTGAATGTGCTGAACATTTTGTTCACATCCTATTTTTTTGATACTGGAGAACCAAACAAATATAAATGAATTGAAAGGACTGAAACATATACAGCCTTTTAAGAAATGTTCATTATTTCTTCCTGATATTGAATTCCCGTCCATAATGTACAGAAAATGCAGTAGATAGAGTGAGAATAAATGTCTTCGATCACTGCCCTAATGTGAAAATCTCATAGGCTGAAATGGAATGGAAAGGCACAGTAAAAACAGAATTGTATTGTTTTATTTGTTTATTCCTTGCCTCAGGCACAGGGCACATATTAAAAACAACTAAGACAGAATACAGACATTTACATATAACACAGATCTTACATATCAAATAGTTTAGAAACGTGCTGGCGGAAGTACCAATCGACAGTAGTAAGGCCAATGCAGACTCAGTGTATTGTATTGTATTGTATTGTATTGTATTGTATTGAATATGCTAGGTTCAACCCAGTTTCTATCTTTCTTTGGCTGCCATTTCGTCCTATTCGCCACTTACCGCTGAATGGTGAAGTACGGGGGAGGTGTTGTATATGACAGATTAGCCCTCAAGCTTTAGCATCCGGAATGAGACTTAAAGTCGACGAGGTGTGCAGGGATATGAAACCAAAGGTGAGATGCGAACGGTCGATTCATTTCCAGAATAATGCTAAGAAATTAGTCAAAAAGAACGCACAGGAAAATTCAGACATGCATTAAGAGTCTTGATTGAGCATATGATGCACTATTCCCACCTTCCCGACCTTTGAAAACGATGAAGCCTGAATCTTACAAGAATATTGAGTGCCATTGTTGTAATTCTCCTCACGTGTTGTATATGTTTCGCATGGTATTGCCTCGTCACGACTTCGTGCCCAATAAGGGATGTATCATTTGCACTGCTCAAGGCGGGGAGATCACGAAAAAAACAATCGTTCTCAGTCTTCCGCACTCATATCCATGAGCGCTTTAGTTTTGTCACTTGATATGAATTATTTCACCTTATGAAAAGGGATGACCACTCCCGACCTTCTGCACCAGTGAAACAGCCCCTTTTCTATTGGTTCTTTTATTGTTGATTTTCATCGTAGGCAGAGAAATGGCGTCAAGTTGACGGTTCGCGATGAATGAGTTAACTGCTGAATAAGCTATGTACATTACAATCGCGTCCCCTGTAGACAATATAAAGAACTGCAACAGACGATAACAACGTGTGTATGTGGATAGAACACCACCAGATACGGGTCTTTGTATGTATAGTGTTCAGCAACAGGAACACTTTTTTGCGTGTATGGTGTTCAGCACCAAGGACAGTTCTTTGCGCGGATTGTGTTCAGTACCCAGGACAGGTCTTTGCGTGTATAGTGTTCAGCACCAAAGGCAGGTCTTTGTGTGTATAGTATTCAGCACCATGGACAGGCCTTTGTGTGGATAGTGTTGAGCACCAAAGGCAGGTCTTTGCGTGGATAGTGTTGAGCACCAAAGACAGGTATTTGTGTGTATAGTGTGCAGCATCAAGGGCAGGTCTTTGCTAATTTAGTGTTCGGCACTAAGGCCAAGTCTTTGCGTGTATAGTGTTCAGCAACAGGAACACATTTTTGCGTGTATGGTGTTCAGCACCAAGGACAGTTCTTTGCATGTATAGTATTTAGCACGAAGGGCAGTTCTTTCCGTGTATGGTGTTCAGCACCAAGGACAGTTCTTTGCATGTATAGTATTTAGCACGAAGGGCAGTTCTTTCCGTGTATGGTGTTCAGCACCAAGGACAGTTCTTTGCGTGTATGGTGTTCGGCAAAAGGAACCATTTTGTGTATATGGTGCTCAGCACTAATAACAGTTCTTTTCGTGTATAGTGTTCAGTATAGTATAGTGTATGAAAACGAATCATCACCATGATTAGGTCTTTGTGTGTATAGTGTTTAGCACCAAGGGCAGGTTTCTTGCGTGGATAGCGTTCAGCACCAAGGACAGGTTTTGCGTGGATGGTGTTAAGCTCCGAAGGCAGGTCTTTTCGTGGATAATATTCAGCACCAAGGACAGGTATTTGTGTGGATGGTGTTTAGCACCAAGGACACGTTTATGCGTGGATAGCGTTCAGCACCATGGACAGGTCTTAGCGTGGATGGTGTTCAGCACCAAGGACATGTCTTTACGTGGATGGTGTTCAGTACCAATGATACAGGTCTATGCGTGTATGGTGTTTAGCACCAAGGACAGTTCTTTACGTGGATGGTGTTAAGCACCAAATGCAGGTCTTTGCGTTCATAGTGTTCGGCACTATGGCCAACTCTTTGCATGGATGGTGTTCAACACCAAGGCCAGGTCTTCGCGTGAATAGCATTCAGCACCAAGGGCAGGTCTTTGCGTGTATGACATTCAGCACCAGGTCTTTGCGTGTATTGTACTGTAAATGCATCTAACTTCGCGTGGTTTTACTTTCGCGGTAGGGAGAAAATGGAGTGTTCGCGGTGGTTTTAAGTTCGCGTTTGAGACAATAGTAGACAAGGGGTAGCAGGGCAAAAAACGTGGTTTTAAGTTCGCGACTATGAGCTTACCGTGAAAACCGCGAACATAAAACCACCGCGAAAATGTCTGCATTTACAGTATTTAGCATCAAATACAGTCCGTGGATTGTGATTTGATTAGATTAAATCAGATCAGATTTGATTTGATTTGATTTATAAGGCTGTATAAATGTGGGTTGTGTTCAGCGCCAATGATAAATCCTGGCGTGGATGGCGTTCAGCACCAAGGACATGTCAGTATATGTCCTTGAATCATGTATTTCATCATCCCCGTGACCAGATATTTGCATGGATAGAGATGAACACCATGAAAGTCAAAGTGATCTCCAACCAGTTTAGCTCACTGAAGAGCTATGCTTGCACTGGTCGTAACAGGGAAACAGACGCTATGTACGGTATTTACATGCTCATTGAATCTGGGAAATTCTCCGAGTTCTTTTTGACCAGTACATTGAACAGTCGATCACGGCTTTAAGTCCCGTCCTAAGGACTGCGAGCCTTTCCAGTGACGTGCATATCGGGATTAGAACTCCCAACCTCTTGGTCCAGAGGCAGGGTCACTAGCCACTGGAATACACACGCCATAGACATCTAGCAAAAGTACGCTGACGGTTTGATACGCAAGAGGCCAGAATCTTTTGATGGTTTCAGCAGTCGTCTTCTTTTGATTTTCACCAGAAACATATAGCCAAAGATTACGTGAATGTTTTAGAGGTATTTTAATCATATATCAATATCTTTAAGTTGATATGCTAGTGCGCTCACATCTTATACTGTTTAGCGGGGCTCTGATAGAGCGATAGCATGCTGTTCTATCTATTGTAGACATCGCAGCTACACCACTGGTGGAATAACTCTGAATGGAAAAATGGTACAGAGTCAGAAACGGAGGGAGTCTACGTCCATGAACTTTGTTTGGGCAGCATGATCTATTGTGAGGAAATCTTGGGTATTTTCAACATTTTCTATACTTTTTGCCCATGCAAAATACATCCTTTGATATACGTTCAAACTTCAAAGGCGGTTGATATCATGATTTGATATAATTTCTGAAAGTTTGCCTTCTCGACCATTCCCGCTACAGCTAAGTTGCCAGTAAAGAGAACGGTTTTTTTAAGTTTACGAAGTGTCTAGAGCTCTACAGCGTCAATACATTTAGGCACCCAGAAAGGGACCGTTTTGGAGGCAGCGCGTTTTGAATTTGTTTTCCGTCTAATCAGTTTTATCAATTGATTAACTGTCTTCAAGCGCCTTCTACATATATTAATTCTATTCATGTCATGCACTGACTTTACTAAACCCTTGCAAATGTACATAGTAACATGTTACATGTACTCATACTATTGTTTAAACGGCTCCATTTCCAAACCTTGTCTTTTGTTAAGCACCTTTCTTTTCATCACGCTATTCTTTTAATGTTTAATTGATATGCATAATCATATTTTTTCCAGCGGAAAGTTTATATTAATATGTCTAACATAGACATGACCAGGTGGCTGCCATTGGTGGTCCCTGAGAGTATTTCTCGTCAATAAACCATTCATTTATTCATTCATTCATTCATTCATCAGCCCCTATTTGGCATTTGCCCTTCACCCAGTTTAGTCCACACTTTACAGGACTGTACCGTACGTGGTCCAACGATGACCTTCGTAACTAGTTTGAATGAAAATAAAAAGTAATCGGACGACAAATAGCGCAACATATCACTCTTATTCCCAGCTATTCGTATACCTAATCACATTCACCTTATCTCATTCGCATATATTGTCCTCCAGCTCCAAGCATGTAAACTTTCGGTACAAAATGTTAACTCTATTTTTAGAACGCGGTCAGCTGACAGACGAGATCCGTTGACGTGATTGGCAGATATAACGGGTATCTGGGCGGATGGATGGATATTCTGTGACATCGTGTCACGGCCTGGCATTTAGATGTACCATGTTTAATAAGACGTCACCTTTTGAGATCTATTCATATCTGTCATCTGCATCTGTGAGTGCTGCTAAGCGTGACGTCTGATGAAGCGATCTTCAACTATTTCCGTTGCACACAATGATGTAATGACCTTGGTTCCTCCTGTATTTCTATTTTTATTATCTATCAGAGACAACCATGCATTTTTAACTGTACGGTACTCAAAGTAACACAAGAAAACGGCAGACGTTATAACGTACGCGTGATGAAGTCTTATTGGTGGAGGATGGTTGTGATAGACACTTTTGTTTTAGGATTTTCTTTCTGTGTCCATACTTTTGGTGGTGAAAAATGTCCCCATTAAAACGCCTGTCGTTTCTTTTGTGTGCGCCTGAAAACAACTCTGACAGGACATGACATTTTACATCATACTTCCCCGTAGCTGTCATGATCATGATACAGACTAGAGTTGGTGAAACGCACTTGCGTGCACCCAGCATACAAATTGGGAGATATGACGTTATAGATTGTGAATGGTATCACTCGATACTGTTGAGCAATTCAGTGGTACCAGTGGTTTAAAATGCGACATATTCGGTGAAAAACGTATTTTTGTATACATGCGCTTATTACCTTCGCCGAGATGTGAAGGTGAACATGATTGAATCAGAAAATGCTTGAATAGCCTTCTTTGTTAAGATAACACTGTCATACTTGAGACAACTTTTGCTTTTTGGGTGGATCTTCTCCACCCAAATCCCCCCGATCAACTGATACAATTTATGCAAATTATGACCTTATTTGCATGATTAACGCGAAACACTCACAATACATCAGTCGAAAAGGTTCAAATCATTTTGCGTGGAACTCTAGTTTTGCTATTGCTATTGTGAAAACATGTATTTTGAAAATAGAAATATGACAGGTACTTGTTTATCTTGATATTGAATGGAGATGTGTATTTTGCTGCACTGATACAGGTTCAGATGAGTAAACAATAAGTTCTTATAAAAGAGCCATATACAAATGCGGTTAGACAAGCGTGTTTTGTATAAAAAACGTTTTTTTGCTGTTGGAAACACACATTTTGAAAATAGAAATATGACAGTTGCTTCTGTATCTTTATTTTGACTAGGATTGTGTATTTCAATCGAGTAAAGGATAAAGTTGTTCTCTGTTCAGACTGAATATCCCTTCAGCCTCCATGTATTCGTAGCAGATACAGTCGTAGATTGAAAGCAATTCGTTTTGTTGATAACATATGGACGGTGAATGAAGATGATTATCATTAAGTGAACAATGTGTACAGCAGACAATACACAGACGGTTCACTCGTCTTATACGGATCGCTTTTTTGAAGTTCATGATCATATTCATTGGTCATTTAACTCTATTGACCAAAAAAGTATGGTACGCATATGCATTTCAATAAATGCTTGTGTTTACTCATCATTGCATATTTAGATTTGTATGATATGAGATATACCTCCAATATCAGGACGATCTGGAAGGGAATTCGTATTCTTAGAGTACCTGACCTGTAATTTATATTTGTATATACGGCAAAAGAGCTTGACACACAAAACGCTGCCCCCGCACAATTATTCGTCTGATAAACTTGTCAATCACGGAGATGTAATGAGATTCCATGACTCCTACACAACGCAGTCTGGACTAATTCTTCAAACTCTTGTCTAGACACGAGAGCTAATCTATGTCCAACCCACCAATGACTATGAAGAAGCCTTTAGATGTTTATATGCCAAGAGCAACGTGAGAAGGGCAATGAACCATTTATAGGATATAAGTGTTGTGTAACATACTCTGTACTATTTTCTGTTGAAAAAAATGCCAATTACGCTGTTAATAGTTTCTATTCACCTTCTTTTGGAATTGCAAAAAAAAGAGTCTCCCAAATTAAAACATAACGATCTGCCTACTTCAGATTCCACAGAAACAAAAGTCTGTTCGGTGGATAAATTTTAGCTGTCAATCTAATCAATCAGAATTATTAGTAAGTACAAAATGGACTTATTCTTGAAAATACGACATGTAGTTGCCATACCTATGTGCCATTAAGTTTACTGTAGAGAGTGCACACTTACATACGTGTTGGAATAACCAAACCATCGAGCGCGATAACAATTCAAACAGCATATTCCTGGTGCCTCATCGGGTTGGCAGGTCGTTGGATATGGACCTTCATTACACAACCGATAGCTTCTTTCGCCTGCAGAAATGTTGCGGGTAAGAAGCTATTTGTAGTCTTGTTAGGAATCCCTCTCTCCAGCACATTCCTGGTGATTCGCCCTGACAGAATATTCCTGTCGTTACGAAAGACTACCACCACAGCCTTTCATCGGACCTCATCATTGATGAATATCTTAGGGTTGTCAATTCAATTCAATTCATCAACTCACGGATGGAATTTTACACATTGCACAGGCTTGACGCGTACAGAATTAAGCATATTCTACTGCAAACGTTGATGAACACTCTCATGCACACAGACGGTTATCATCTACTTCTTCATGTTGTTCATACTTCATCCTTGAGCAATCCTTGACATTCGTACCTTAAAGAACAGACGGAATGTTTACCAAACGCTACTGCAAGTCAATGGTACACAACGCATCACATTAAAAAAAGATTATCTATTTTGCACAGGTAAAAACAATACATATATACAACTAAGCAAGGTATATGAGGATTTGTGCTGCGGAAAGTTGAGACCAATATGGTCTATGAGAGTCCTTCCTCATTTTTCTTGGAATAACAGGATTAACGATGATAACTTAAGCTGTAGAAACAAGATATTAAATGACAACCTATTACCATAACAACTAACAAATCAATAACTAACAATAAAAGATATGAATGAAAGTATTAGGTATAAAGATAACAAATACCTGAATGAACATAGAACATTTACCAAATGAATAAGCATGGAAATGATGACAATGCGATAGATAACAACTAAGCAAACAAAGAGATACAACAACATAATTATGATAGTAAACGAAAAACGCACTCCTTCCATACAACTTTATTCCTTTATTTTATAACATATAGTGTTTATAACATGAATCCGCATAATATGTCAGTTGTATCTTATCTTGGTAATATGCTACTTAATTGTTTACACATTGTTTGTCTTCGATCTGCCTTTGGTCATGTTTCAGCATTAGATAGTGTCAATGGGTGGTTAATTGATTCACTACATGCCGCAAGGGCACAGAAAATACAATATTCACATCACTATAGGAGGTACACTTAGCTGAATTCACAACATGTACTCTGATCAAACAGACATGTTATGTCATCAAAACAGCAGGAAAATAACATATTTACAATATGTTCTGGCGTCTTAGTGTACATATGATTGAATAGCAAAGTTCTTTTATTCACAACTAAGAATTTACATGAGCCAACGTTTCGATGACTGTCTGTCATCTAGATCTTCATCAGGGCAATGCTGACTGACAGTCATCGAAACGTTGGCTCATGTAAATACTCGGTAGGTGAATAAAAGAACTTTGCTGTTCAGTCATTCTCCAACCTGATGAAATTATTCACGGATGTACATATGATGCTCAAAAGCATATCAGTAATCATCGACGGCAGGATATATGAGAAATCATCATGAAAACAGCAGATCAGTGTAAGAAGTAGCGGAATCGATTAATTAAAGCTAAAGATAATATCAACAACATTATCAGTCTTGTATCGAACAGTATCAAGTGGAACAATATGGAGTATCTATGGTCCTCTGTACTGCCCCATATATAGACAGTACATGTATTAAGATCTATTTGCTTGTAATACTGGAAAGGGTTCTCCACAAGGTAAGCTGCATGCTGCACCTTACGGGCATATATCATTTGCTATTTCTTAATAGACGCTTTCTCTTTGTTTCTTAATAGAGGCTTTCTCTTTGTCAAATGTTATAAAATCGTAAACATCATAATGCTTGTTTGTTGACGTAATGTGCCTCCCACTGCGGTGATCCATGAACAGATTCAGTTTTAGCTCAGTTTAAGCGTGAAGAATTGCTAAATTGATTTGAAAGCCGGTATGCCGTGCTCGTTCCATCGTTTTAAACTAAATGAAAACTGCATGCTAATGTCAATGTAAGCCACGAAAAATAAACAAAGACAACCGATTCATGAGTTGAAATTTTGTCTACACACGTGGTGATGTGACAACAACAACAAATTATACCTTGTTGTGTCGTATTAGCTGTTGTTTGTTGTTGGAGCAGTCGTGTAAGGTATGTGCTTTTTGAGTTGCTTGCAAATCCACTTACTACATCAATCCAGCTCTTTATGAAATAAAGAACTGACGAAGAATATAAATTCTATTTTGCGGAAGGAAAAGAATATGTAGCAAAAATAGTTTTTAAAAAGATGTTGTCACTTCTCACAACTGCTTACAATTTGTGGATTATCAAAATTGTGTTTATTTCACCGAGACTTTTGAATGTTGAATCGTCACAAATATATACAGTAAAATAGCCTTGTTGAAATATAGATTTAGACATAATATACTGCAGATGTATTTTGTTGGGTCCATATGTGTAATCTTTATTGACACAACACAAGTACTTTCCTATTATCTTCTACAGGTATACATACACATGAAGAAACAAGCGGATACAAAGGAATTTACCTATGTGCATGTATATGAATAAATCAATATGTTAAGTTTATCGTACCGCTATCTTACTGATTCCAAGATTCTAAGGTCTGAACATTCACACACAAGCAAAAAAGAATCATCAAACACAAACGAAATGTAATGCAACACCTGTCATTTTGTACGTCATAGGAACACTACCAGTCAAACATGTACAGTACAAGAGCCAGGATGGCCCCAGAAATATAAAAGAGTCATTGGTATGGAATAATAGAGCCCTACTAAGATAAGACCTTTATACATTGAGCAAACACGGTGATGGTCCAGATGCTCTTGCCAACGGACATAAAGGCTTTCGCAAATCCTACCTGGTACCACACAGAACCTCAAATGCATAACGAAACTGAACCAAATATCTGCGGATCGTATCCGTTAGCTACTAGCTATATAGCCTGTCTCAATGTTATACATATCTATTCATTCTGTTCTTAATGCGAAACCGTGTGCAGCATATTGTGTATCACAGACCAGTATTGTTCCGCATTGTATTTCTAAAATCAGGTGCGTCATATATTCCACAAGCGTTTACAGGATTTTCAGACCACATTGTCTTCGAAATTGAAAGCTACGTGATAAAACATGAAACACTGACCGCTGTCGTAGAGGCTACTACGCCAGTACATGTAATGTTGCAATTTTATCTTTTATCTTAATCGTCCGTAACAGTTTCTACATCACTAGGCATACTTATGGTAACCATGCGGTCTTATCATCAATTGTTGAAAATTTCTGTTGAGGTTCAGTCCACCTTCTACTTCTCGGGTCACTTCTCGGATCCATCGATATATTGATATAAACATGATTAGCTATCAAAGTTCTTTTGAAATATGACATAAATACTAGTCGTACAAGTTGCAATAGGAGCATGCAAAGAGATGCTAACATGTCAGAAAGTAGAAGTATAGAAAAATCACCCGCATTTCCACTATCCATTTAGATCCTGACAAGAGCCGCGCAATATGCATGCTTCGCCGTTCAGTGACAATGTCAACATAATGAATTGTCCGTTGTCATCGTTTAAAACAAGTCGAGTGCAAAAGATCAAAACAAGTGTACCCAAAGAGTAACCAAATTAATCTAGAAGAAACAACGAAAACACGCTGACTCAATTCTCCAGCTCTCCTTTCTCCTTAAACACGGGATAAATGGTTGAAGACAACGTTGTGGTAATGATAGTTGTGAGTACTTGTGTTTACAATAGTTGTGACATCGAATAACAACGCAACCACTTGGCTTATGATATTGCGCGACGATAAAAGTACTTATAATTGCAACGACGATCTAAACGATGATGATAAAAATGAGTATGATTGAAATGACCCAGACTACGACATTGGTGCTAATGATATTGTTAAAATATAGGTAATCATGACAACGATGGCAATGATAAAACATGGATCACTTCATATTTCAAAGGACATAAACATTTCAAAGTCGTATATCTCTAATACCTATACACTTACAAGACATTATCTTGCAAAATACAGCATGCTCTTCGACAAATGAGCTTAAATGTATGCCCAGTACAAAACTCCTGTGTAGTATTGTAAACATTGCGTCCTTAAATTTTCGATGATGGCTTTTCAAATTAAAAGTGACCTATACTATAGAGATTGTGAGGTAAATACATCGTAAGCTGCATTGTATAATTGGAATAGATGATCCTCGTGAGAGTGAATTATAACGATGATAACAGCAACGCGTTGATGACAACATCGCCTGTGACAACGATTTTGAAGATCGTCAGTTGATGATGATATTGTGCAATCAACATTCCACACAGACCCATCTATTGAAAACATGACCAACAAGAACCATGAACGAACATGGGCCCCGTACTGTAATTGCATTTGTCAAAGAAATATGATGTGGTCGTAATGACTACATCAACGATGTTGCATATTTAGATATGGGCCTCACGGCAACAACATTTGTCAGGTTAGGCTCGGTCGTCTAGCTTCACTAGTACGTGTGATCTTGTGGGCATGTCGTTCCTTTACGTCTGAATACTGCTAGTGGCTCTAAGCGCACTTTATTTTTCCCATGATCTTGGCGTACTTGCCGCTTCATCCAACCTCCTGTTACGGAGGCCTTTGATATGCATCAATGACATCGATGGTCCCATATCTGGTGTTGCATTTCAAAAGCCGAAGGTGACTCATTAATGAGTCAGTAAGGATATAGCCTTCCCGTGTGTTGCAGACCATTCCGTTCTAATATTGATGTATAATGTTGTTTGTGTCCTCCCTACAAGCATGCTGTTTCCTGACTCAAATATCCGCTCCGTAGCCTACCTACAGCTTATGTTATCCGCTTGGAAAGAAAATGGCTGCCGGAACTTGAGCGATGAAGGGCACTTGAGAGGAAGCCGATTTTACCTTCACACAGACGTCGGCTTAAAGAAGGCCTTCTGGCCACAAACTCTTAAAGACGAGTAAACAGACCAAATTGAATTGATTCACTGCTTGCTGGAGTGAATCAGTTTACGTCCTGAGTCGAAAGCTAGATGTAATAAGTAAGGTTATGACCGATATGATAGCTGTATGCAATGGTTAACATCTAATGATTCGCTCACCATCATCTATTTCTGACGGAAGAGGGACGTTACGTTACAGTTTCATTAGGTACGTAAGGGTTACAAAGGCTGAATGTTTCTCGTCAAACCGTACTGCATAGTTTCACATTGTATATTGTCATGACAATAAATTTTGTCCCCACCCGGAAACCCTGTTCTGCTTGGTCACAACCTAACGCAATTACTCTTCTAGAAAGGTTCCTTGCAGTGTATGAGTCTATCAGAACTAGTGCATACAGACACCAGGTAACACTTCAAAGTGAGACGAAGATGTATCATATTTAAGAAAAGGATCCGATAATTCATGGCTGCCATTAGGTGCTACCAGTGGATTAACCTTTGACCTCTTGCTTATTTCTAATAATAACGTGTCGTGTCCGCTCTCAATTCATGGAGTTTTTACTGAGACTGACACGACAGTGAACTTACACTATTCTGGGTGTAAACCTATCCTGTTGAAGCAGAATAAAGGCCACTACTACACAACTGGTAACAACAGAATGGCTAGCTATCCCCAAATCAAACAAGTCTTTGCCCCCATCAATTCATGATGAAAACACTTGAAACGGCACCGTCATTAGAATACTAGTAAATGGTAATTTTGAGTAGTCGCAAAACGAAGAAGACGTTGGTCAAACTGATGTCTAGATTATCTAATAAAGACAGTTGTAATAAGCACATGTGGCGTTGTTGATTATAGCTACCTGTTCAGAGCGTCTTTCGTCGTTTGTTTATTCATTGTTAAAACGCCAGTCTGTTTACTTTTGAACCCCGAGGCGTACAAAATACAACAACAAGGACAGACCTATTCCTGAAACAGTTCCTGTGCATGCTTATGCGACTGCAAATTGTTCACCTCAGAAAACAACCCTGAAAATATATCCTAAGCAGAACCATGAATCAAAGTACGCATGGTCTTTCCCCTTTCGCGAGTCTCAATCACTCTATTTTGGGGAGGGGAACCAAAGAACAGATTAGACTACATGTATAACTTGGAAGAATACTACATGTATACACAAGATCCGATAGGTGTCATCAGGCAATGTATCATTGGTCAGCCCATGTTTTGATCAATATACCTTCCAAAAGCTTTGACAGGCGATTAACTCCGCGATCAACTCGTAGTTCTGAGTTCCGCTTGAGCGAGTGACTAACAGTTAACCAGGCATGTGACGGTGCCTAAGTACACTATGAGTGTATACGCCAGCTGGGGTATTGAATTATGCGATGCGTCACCGCAAAACCTTCACACAGGTGCAGAGGTTACCGGGAGTCACGCAAGGGCTCTCTCGTCAAATAGTTGTCGATACTTTTCTCTGGTGTCAATGAAGCCTTGTATTGATCTATAGAAGATGATTGGTTTCATTATTAACCATGGCCTCATTGTGCCTGCGGTAGTTTTTCACCCGTTGTAGCAGTGAGGGAGAGAGCTTGAAGTAGAGCACAGGTGCAAGTTCCACCGATCTGAGAGAGTTAACAACACATGACTGTCTTACGACAGAAACACACATTTGCGCAACCAGGGGTTCGCGACTGGTAGAGACGGTCTGGTGTACGTGATTGGGCGCACGGCAAGTGACAGACCAATCCGGCTCTCTCGCGGGGGATCACTCGTGCACAGAGAAGGACAAAGATTGCAGTGTCTCTCCTACCACCCCGCTCTGTGCGTTCTGTAAGATTAGATAACCCCAGCATGGACAGATGCACTCACTGCCTACATAAACACAGCGAATACTAAGAGAGAGCAGACTCGCCAATAACTCATACAGAAATTAACGAGACTTTCACTTAACTTACATAAAAGTTAGCGTAATCGAATGATTTACAGGTGTGCACGTGATTCATCACGTTAAGAACAAAGAAATTGTTTGACAGTCCAAAGTGGGAAAATTTTACCTCTGTATTAAACTGTGTATTTGTGATAATCTAGATGCGTTAACAAAGTTTAATGGTGCAGAGGTTGAGAAAACCAGACGAAGATGTTGTCAGCAATGCCGTAAGTTGTCCTTGGGTGTGGAGGTGAGAGAGTCTACCATCATGCCGTGCGCCCCAGGGGACTCCTGGTGCCAGCAGACAGACAGGGAGAGACGCCATCTTGGATTCCACTTGGTGAGTTGGGCTCCGCCGACATTTGTCCAGTTTTGTTGTCTTCCCCGCCGTTCCTTCCGCCTGATTCCATTGTAGACTTTGAGGGGAATCTTCCTGGAGAGTGTGTAGGTACTTACTTTTGTTGCTGGTGGCAGGATTGAAAATATTTTGGCCAGTTTAGGACGGGACGCACACCCTATTCTTTACACGGCCTCAGCCAACATTCCACTCTCTGTGACAATCACTCACCCCGTCGCAAGTTACGAGAGAACCGCCGAAATCTCCCCAGATAATCTCAAATTCGGCTTGCCCCGTCAAAATCTCTCCGTAATTTTGTAGATCGAACTTTGTTTTATTCGTCCCGTGGAACAGTTCGGCGTTTTTTGTTGTGAAGTGAGATTTCTGAGGGAAAATATCGGGGAAGTGCGCTACGTGCTACCGACATAAAAACCCGCAAGAAGACCAAATTAGCATCCAGCCGGCGCTGACCTTTTAGGTAAACACTGCATCTCTCGCCGTGTTCGACCAATTTCTAACTTTCCTCTCACTTGTTTCTCCTATGTATCACCAAAGGTTAATAGACTATAGAACTTACGACCTAAGTTTTTGCTTTGTAGGCTTTCTGTTTGCCGGCGAAGCTCAGATATTTCCACGAAAGTTGCGTGTTTCGCAAAATGGTGGGTGATTTCGGTGAACTTTCATGGCCGCTCAGTGCGATTTATTCGATCGATAACACCACGTCTCTGTCGAAATTGGGAGTGAAACAGAGGCTCCTAGAGGCGTTTTTCGCCACAGTTTTGACGGTCCCGTCGAGGACAAACTCTCCACGTATGGATTAGGTGGTGGAATCGTGATTTTGGACACCGTGGACTTAGGCACGAGCCTAACATATGCTGTGCTACGCACATAATAGCGGGATGGCATGTTGTCTTGCCTGCACTATCACAAAGGGCGTTACACAGTACGCGGGCCTGTAACAACACATGACAAGTTGATTACAACTCCATGTAAGTGCTCCCCAAATCACCTCATGCTTGTAAGAGAACTGATTGACTTATTGCTGTAAAGCCTTTCTAGCATTTTTACAGGGCTTAGCCTCTGCCATAGGGTGAGGTATTGAAATAGCACAAATTATGCACCTTGCACTGTAGAGTAGGGGCCATCCTTCCAAAGATAACAACATTGTAAATACATTCTGTAACTGTTACACAATTGAAGAATGCATGATACTTCGTCATTGTTGACATTTCCATGACATTGCTACTTGAATAGCTGACATTACTTGGTGTTAACTATTTTCTTTCTAGAATTTTCTGCATGTGAGAGTACATGCGTAGCAACCTCACTGCACAATGACCTTTGTACTGCTTTGTCCTGTGATTTGTTATCACAAGGAAAAGTTCCTGTTTTAAACCTGACGTGCTCAAATGCTTCCTCTGTGAAATTGTAATACCAGACCTTAGCATTCTACTACCTCTTAATGATTATTGTACAACAAATGAGATTACCATGTAACCAGATAGCAGGGCATGATACAATGTACAATCTGACTGGGTATCAATGCTCTTTGTTTCTGAAGGGACTTGTGTTCACGTACATGTGTGTAGCTTGCATACTACCATATCTATATACACAGCCAGAATTTGTCAACATTGGCATGTACTTGGAGCATTTCTCTAGGATGTGCTTGAAGACAGTTTTTTTTTTTAATTCTCCTCGGAGACAGCATGCCAGGTTGCATATATTTCTCTGAGTGCAATATGATCAGCATGGGGTTGAGTTGTGCTTCAAAAGCATGTCAAAAGACATTGTGTTTGTCCCCCCATGCAGCACGCGCGGCTGTTGTCAAGAGGAACAGTTAGCGGGCCAAACCTGGACACATTGTAATACCTCAGGTCAGCTCGCAGGTAGCTAAACTGCCTAAAGCCTTTAAAATCCTTGGAATGGGATCATGACATGCTACATTTGCACCATGTGAAACTTGTCCGTACTGGACAAACACTGGCCACACCCCATACATGTGTATTGGCTGCTGAAATCCTGACCTTTTGGCCAATGTTTGGCACCTCAGTAAGCTATCTTCCACATTCTTTCCTGTCTGTGTCCCCTAGGAGGGCCAGCCACCTCTTTCACCGAGATTCCCTCCTACATAATCTGTCATTTCTCGCAGACACGCTCACATTATTATGCACCCCTCACCAGTTGTCCTTGCAGTGACCTACAAACGAATTGGAAGGACAAGTGTAGTGGCAACCTGTCTATTATATAAAGAGGAACACCACAGGTAGTGCAACTTTGAAGGAAAGAAATTTGTTGTCTATTTTACTGCTTCTGTTTTCATTTTGCGTCCACCGTAAAACGATCGTGCAAACTACAAATAAATCCAACAGTTTTGCCATTATGAGAAATGAAGCTGGCAAACGTTGCATATTTTCGGTGGCACTGTTATCGAAGAGTGATAGATGTTTCTTGTACAAAGGCTGTAATATCATATTCTGCTGTCTCCAGACCTGGTACCTGCAATCACAACATGTCTGTCAAGGCTTTCAGGAGATTACCAACTGGCATGAATTGGACGTGATATCAGATTCTATGACTCATTGGGTGCATCATGGGGTGGGTCAGCAGTGTTCATCTATGTTACATAGCACAGTTATCTCTTGGTATTGTCTGCCAGTGTTGTAGGAAGACTGCTTTTATAAACGTAAAAGGCTACCATCATCAGATTTCTTAGTTTTTTGTTGTTTTTTAATCTTTTTGTGTGTGTTATACAATATTGGGTTCCATCAAAATATTGCATTGTAATATGAAATCTTATTGATTTTTCTTGTATGTCATTAGAGAAAATGTAATAGAATGGCTGTCTCTTATTTGAAATTTGTTATTTTGTATGGGAATTCCAGGTATTGAACATTCTAATATATTTCTTAGAAATACTTTTTAAAACTTTTTTTTTTAATGGGAGTTGGCAGAGTTTGACACTAGACTTGCGTTGTTATTAGAAGTAACTTAAAGTTTGTATTGACAAACATCATAACTACCTCAGTTGAAACCTTATAAAAGTACACACACTGTACTGACAGTTTTTTAAGAATATTCAATAATATACGGTTTACTACAACTTCTGAGAATTAGTTAAATATTGTTTTGGACTTCAAAATCATATGCTACTTTCCCACATCAACTCGCATATGTACATCATGAAAGCTGCCCCAAGGCAAACAATTATAGTTAATCTCCCCAAAGTAATGAAAGGCCTAGATCCATATTTGCTGTATCACAATTTCAGCTTTGTCCAGAAGGAATAATTGAATGGTGATACCACAAAGGAAAGTACATATGATAAACGTTTGAGCCAATTTTTGCTTGACTTGTAAATTTTCGCAATTTTAGCTAATTCTGTCATTTATTGTATTTGAAGAATGTAATTGACTTCAAACATCTTTCTTTGAATGAGTTTTGAGGCGAGGACGAGTTAATCGGCCCAATTATAGGAAGCCATAATTGTAGTATTTCCACATTAACTATGCAAATGATGTCCAAATTTACATAATCTATGTCAGATGATATTTACTTTTATCTGTACATGTGTTATTAGTATAATTTCCCTTACTTACCACTAAGGTTTTACATCATCAAACAATTTTCTCATGTAAATACAGAAATAAAGCCAGGATTTCTATTGCGTATATCCACGAATGTTCCTCTTGAACCAAGTTACCATAAATAAGTATGAAGTTTCGATCAGTTAGCTCAACTAGAATATACATTTTACTAATTGATTATGCAAATCATGTCCTGATTTTCATACAAATCATGTCCTGATTTGCATAATCAACATACCGTTTCGTCGGTCATCATCACAGTTACATCTTGGTTACATACAGGTCAAAATGAAAATTCATTCATCCCTTCCTTCCTGACGTATCCTATTTCAAAGTCTGCAACGATTTATTTATTAAACTTCACAGAGTGAAATCTTAGAGGTGTTGGCAACAGGATCCATGCATCCTTTACAAGGCCAACCCCTCCAGAGTACTTATGCCCCTGCAGTTCCAAAGAAAGCTGCTAGAAGGTCCAAACTTATATGTCACTTTTTCTTCAGCACAAGAGCTATGTACCACCCAAAAACCATGACCAGAACATGAGATATCAAAACTGGAAGTTCTCCTGCAGTATCAAGAAAAGCCACCAGGGGGCCTGAAATCGAATAATTTCTTTGAAAAGATTTCATCAAAATCCATCTATAGCTTCTTGAGTTTTGGCTTATGCTGGCCAACCACATACAAGACATACATATAAACAAGTGCTACCAAAAACATAGCCTTTTTTGTGAATGTAATGATTCTACCAACTATTCATACTCATAGAATATGATGATTTTCCAAGTCTGGGTAATCTTTTTGGTAGAAGCAAGGACATTATTAATGACCTTGGTAGAAGGCTGCCATATATGGGGCCCTGACCTCACCCAGTTGACCTGACATGACCCCAAACTTGTGTTTACAGTTGAATCTGGAGTTGAAGTGTTGGGACAGAGAAATAATCAACAGTTCAATATGTACTGTAAATTTGGCTATATTATAAAGGTGATATTAGGAGCTGCAGTAACTGGTTAATGCACGTTTATTGCAAGTTCTTGCCCGTAGGCTAATTGCAGGTACATGTAACATGAAAAGGACGGACAGACAAAGATGAACAGTATAATGTGGGATGACTCTAACTACTGACACTAAATTCTAACTTATTGGGTTCGACTTCTTTTTCCGAGACAGTGGAAGAAAAATGATCCCACTTTTTCTGTAATATATTCTGAAAGCAATGGACAAAACTTCAGATGATTCTCTTTTGGAAATTTCACAAATGTAAAGCAACTTTTGACCTCTGGTAGAATGCGTGCATGTGTTTGCTAAACAGTGAAGTTGGTAAACAATGAAGGCCAATAGCACTGCCCTTTGTAAGTAATGACTGTATAATGTAGGTGGTTATAGGGAAATCCTGTAACCTCCCTATAACCTTGGTATAATTAAGCTATTTGATTCTTTTGTCCTATCTACAATGTCCTTCTAGCCCAGAGAACAATAGGACTAGTCCTAGGGCTATTGTTATTTTATCTTCTTGTGTTTGGCATCAGCAGACCTCATTAAGAAAATACAGATGTACTCAAAGCATGACAACATCAATTTTAAAAGAGCCCTACATAGATGGGAGGGTATTTTTTTGTGTGAATAAGAAATATAGATGGGTAAATAACATAAACATTTATAGGAAGTTAAATGCCAAATTATAATGAATGAAGACCTTTATTGCACATTTCTGCCACACTTGGCTAAGTACAGGTCACAACAAAAGATAATACAAGTACAGTTAGCGGATACAAAAGAATATGACTATCATTAAATAAATTCTACTTCTCCTCGCTTTTCGGTTATAGTAGATAAAAAAGAACAGACGTGTTTTTCAATGGGAGGTTTGTCTAGTCGCATTAGAAATATGAATTTTTGAACAGTACTTAAATGTGTGAAGTAGGGAAATAGGTTTTCTACAAGTTTATACAGTTCATTTCTTTCTTTGGTATATAATACACATTCTACCACAAAATGACATTCGTCTTCTACTCTATTTAAAGTACAATGTTTACATAATCGTTGTTCTAGAGGAGTGCGGGTATGTCTTCCCGTTTCAATATGTAGTTTGTGGCAGCTGATTCTTAGTCTTGTGACTGCATTCCTGACCCTCATATTTGAATTACTTAGATATTTTTATAATAAGCATGAAACTAATGAGCTTGAAAGATGTTTGCATCGGACAGCGGAGTTTGCTTTACACAGACTACCAAAGAGCTACATCTACCACAGACTAAAAAATCATGACTATTGTATAGCATGTCCAGAACACGAGACATCATAAGTTCTGCTGCAGTGCTCTAGGAAGTTGCTAGGGGGCCCAAAATCTTTTAATGTCGAGTTCCTATCAAGACCTACCCACAACAAAATATTACAACAATCCACTCTGGCATTCTCGAGTTATCGTGTTCACACACACACACACAGACACATGCTCCGCAAAATATAACCTTCTTGGTGAAGGTAAAGAGCCTTACTCTTTGCCTCAGTACTGTTGACAGCCACTCCGTCAGTACTAGTGTGAGGTCGGCTGCTGTAGACATGTTATAAGTTACATGTTAAGAGTCTTTCAAGCTCGGGGATGATTAATTAATGCATTGCTGGGATAAGATAGCAATGCCAGGCACATCGTATGATGTTGTCAATTAAAACATGTAGCCTGGGTGGTTTGTGATTTGACATAGTTCTACCCAATGCTTTCGGTGATCTGTGGATCAATAAGTTAAGGCTAGACAAAATGGATGTCTTGTTTTTGTCCCAGTTATCTTATCAAGTGTGTACTTCATGTTTCTATTTGATATGTTTTTGATTGAACACATTCAAGATTAATACTGTCCAACTGTTTATCTATTTATTGGCTGTCTGCCTTGTTAAAAACATACAAATGCAAAACAAAAATGTAGAAATGCTAAAAATTTAAAAGAGTCTCTCTTATTGGTTGAACTGCTAATTTTGATGAACAACTAGGATCTGTCCGTTCAATAGACTGTTCCCATAGCCCCGCCCACCTCCTTCAAAAGTAGCGATGCAAAATAGAAAGATTAAAAATACAAATGTTTTACAGATATGCAGCCGCTCTCTCATTGGTGGAACCACTAATTGCTGTACTTTCTTTGGTTGAACAGCTAATTTTGATGGACAGTCAGGTTTGGTACAAGGAAATCAGTGCTACATGTACCAAGGATATGGGTACCCAAACAAACTGAAATTTCACTGAAAATGTCAGTATGAAACTATTTTAAAATGTCAGTGTTACAGAGTCAAAAAATATTGTCATTGTGTTATGATATCAAAATTTGTATGAAGTCTTTTAACTGTTATGGTTAACAATCTACCAGTTTATGTCACAATTGTACATTTTGTAGGAAGGGGACAGAAAACTGTTTCTCCAATAATTATTGGTGTAAAAGCATTGCCTTCATAAAACCATACATATAGACATGACTTATGTGTATCTACACAAACTACACAATGTACTTAGTATTCTCAGAGATCAGGTCAATTGGACATGGCCATTTAGTTCCAAGGGGTGGACAAGCAAGCTATTTTTCAATTTCAGTATAGGATTGTTTTATTGCTGTTGTTAGCTTTAGTTCAGTCTGTGTAAAAGTACTAAAATGTAGATTTGCTACTTTAGATTTTGAATTATATTAGTCATAAAGTTGCACAATTCTCTTTTTATTTGGGTCGGACAAATTGTTTTTCTAAGATGTTTTTATCAAAACCTTTAAGTACATGTAATTATAAGCACTAAAGCCACCTTTCTTCTACTAGCATTTCAAAAACAGTAATGTTGCACACTTAATCTATTTTATATCTTAAACATTCTTTGAATATATATTTAGCGGTCTTTAATTCATAGCTAGCTGCTTGTGTGCATTGCAGCTTTGAAGATTCATCAAAGTCCAAGGTAGATCCATCTCTTTGTGTTGTCTGTTACAATAGTCATGTATGTATTGAAGTCAGCTATATTTGATGATAACCTAAGATGACCCTGTAAATGAGTCTGCCAACACTGCGCTTCCTCGGGGGTCTTCCCGGAAAATGAGGTTTGTTCCAGGAATGACTAGAATATTATGGGCATTATTAATAAGCAGAAAGGAAGGAACCGTGTAAAGCTGAATATGAAACCTCCCGTTTGAGACCTGGTATTGATTTATTTGCTATCACTGCATGTCACGTGGACCCTCCTCTTACAAAAATTCTCCATTATCCATAACTTGATCAAACCTATCAGTCCGTCTTGTTTGAAGATATTATTTGCTCATTTCAAATACTGTAGCTTTCAAGTTGACCAAGGGTCAAGTATGCATATCCATTATATACTGGCAGAAGAAATAACCCAACAAATATGCCGTCTTTCCTAAGTTTTGAAATATCCTTTCAATGGGAATTTTTTATTTTTAATGGAGACCGTTTTTTGATGCAACTCTTTTGGTGGAGAGAATTAGTCCATGTTAAGTAATGTTTTTAAAGATTAATCATATTTTTACCAAGTACAGTCAAACCTGCTCAAGAAGACCGTTTAGAGGACTGATAAAATCATATCTGTTATAAGTGATTACCAGTCTCAATGTAAATGCCTAAGGCTCTACAATGCAGCATACTTCTTCCATCCCCCAATCCCTTACTGTATCAGGGATGCATTTGGGTTGTGTCAGAGTGATCTACAGAGGATGAGATCCCACCACAAATCTGCACAGTTTTCTCGTGATCCAGATTTATGAGCCCCTTTATCTGCCGACAGTTGTAAAATGGAGAGCTGGCCCACTTTGGAAATGACCCATAGAGATGTGGCAGTCGGTAGCTACACCATCTACATCTAGGTCACAGCTACAGTCCATGAATCTTGCATGAAAAAGTGAGGAAGATGTTATCTTGACAAGAGGCAGCTTTGACAGATTACTGCTAAAACTGAAAAAAATTAAGTTTCAGGATGAAGAAACTCCAAATCTAGCTTTTTCACCAAATTTAGGCCAAGATCTACATGTGCCAACAGAAATTATTCAAAAATCCTTCTTTTGACTTGCTCCGATTTCTTACAGCCATCCCCGCTGCAGGACAAGTCAAAAGAACACTTTAGCATAATCTTTATATCAAACCTTTTAGTGGAGACTACATAACAAGTATCATGTCTAGTCTGTGCTGTGTTGTCATTTGCTGATGCTGACAGAAAGAAATAATTTGTTAGATGCAGTATGCAGTATAAACATTTCCTTGGTCTGTAAATAGTAATTTTAAGATAATTGGTATGACTAGTGTTGAATGTTGAAAAGAAACAAAGTGAAAGCATGGGGTGGACAGATAGTTGCTCATTGATAGACAGTACAGTATAGTGTTCTGGATCTATAGATAGATCTATACATGTTTGGCAAGTATTAAGTTCAAAGCCACTGGCAAATTAAGCTTAGCCTACCATCCCTGAATCACAGACACACACTATCAATGATTTGAGATCATAATTCCATTCTCCGTTTGTGTATTTATACACTGTGACTTAGCCTTCTGATTAGCTGTAATTGCTGCCACTCCCATCCTATTAAACTGTGTCCCTTCCCTTACATGCCCCCACCCATGTGTTGAAAGTGAAAGAGAGAGGGTAAAATCATGGTTTATTTTGCATTTGTGATACTCATTATATTTTCAGACCAAGAGCAGGTAGATCAAAGAATCACTTTGTTAAGAAAAATTAGATTGAGACAATACAGAAGAATTAAGAAAGCAAAAATTAAAATATCATTTTTAAGATTCTTATTCAGATTATTGTCATCAACTCCCCACTCGACAATGTAAGAGCCCTTTCCCCGAGGAAAGTAATGAAAGAGCACAGTTAGGAATTCAGAAGAATGTAGTGTGTGGGCATTTGTTTTGTTGAATAAGTGGAATTTGCCCCAGGCTAAATGCGACACTTTGGACAGACGTAACATGCCTATTGATGCATTAGCTAGTAAAGCAGGGCGCAGCAGACTGAATACTGTGGGCTTTCAGAGGATTGTGGACTGTAAGGCAACAAACAAGACATGTGGTTAATATGTTGTTTGCACTCTTGGTACATAGATAGTGTGCACAGAGTTCAACAGTGCTAAACCGAACAGGGAGGGTAGAAATCGAACTCCTAACTTGCAGATGGCACAAAGGGTACACATACAATGTAATTGTTTTTGGGGCTAATAGTGTATGATCGACTGGAGAATCTGTTTGTAGGTTGTCAGGAACATGATGAATAGGATAACATGTTTGATGTTTTTCACATTAGAAGTGCTAAGCGAGATTATCAAAGGCTTGACAAGGGTGAAGACAAGATTCTGTTTTAAACATGCAGTGTGGAGTGCAGTTTTGTTACATTAAAGAACACTGACACTTTTGATTGAAAAGAATGATGGCATAAGGTATCAAGGAAAACGTTCTTCCTATGAAATATTCATAATCTTACAATCAACATGGCAGGAAATTTTAGAGCCAAATGTTGATGAATTTCTAATGATTGTAAACACCCTTCAGGCCACACATATTCAGTCAGTAAGTGTCTGAAGTTATTAATTTTCTGTTAAGAAAGACAAAACAGCAAATTCAGGTAGAAACAATGTACATGTAGTACTGTCTTTTCCATCACCATTAGCATGTAAAATTGAAATCAAAAGGCCTAGTTTATGCATTAGAACTTCTTGTACATGTACATGGATACCGTTGACTTTGTGGGATACTGCCCTTAATTAAGCTTTGCGCCTTAACATTACCAGCTTAATTAGCCAAACATTAAAGTGATAGCCAGTAAGTAGATAATGAGTCACGGTATCACACACACCTTGACCTTTTCTGATCAAAAGTGTTGCCCTTTATGGATGGTATAATTCATGTGTTTATTTTCACTGTATTACTTTTGTATAACTCACATTGCAACCTTTAAGCCCTGCTAAGAGTTCTCTTGCATGTCAATGTATACATGTAGGAACAGATGTAAGAATTTAATACACACAGATGATCTGTAGTGAAATCAGTTGAAGCTTGTCCTTAATGGTGATACAACTTTGATCAATTTTTTGAAAAATTTAGATCTATTGTGACCTAAAGATTTGTATATTCAAAATGGTTCAAACTTAGTACAGATATTATCTAAAAACCATTCCATTGACTGTTAATTGACTAGAACTAAAGTGTTTCTTCAATCTGGTTTTTCCACCTGTAGATGTGTGAAGATGGCTTCTTCCACCATGGACTTTGATGCCGTACCAGACTCAATGGTTATTCCAGCAGAGTTGGAGGTCAAGCGATCAGGTGTATCTACCAAAAATGGTAAGAAAAATCACATTATAGATGAAGATTATGATTACTTTACATTTGTCTTGATGCATTTTCTTGTGGAAACAAACCTTGAAATTTGAAGTTTGCTGGTTCCTGCCATATTTTGTACATTTGGTCTTGTCACTTTTATGTAGTTTTTACAAGATTCTTGTTGATTGATGGAATATATATTTACGTTTTAGTGCTTGTGTACATATAAAAGTAATTGAATGTTTAAAAGTTTAAAAAAAAATGTCTTGTTACAGGAGTGTGGTGCAAACGGAGCATTCCTAAAGGAGTCAAGTATGGACCCTTCAAAGGGGAGAAGAAGAAGAAGTCCCAAGTCACAAACCCTGACTACATGTGGGAGGTGTGTAAGGCCATATCCTAGTCCACTGGTAGCTGTGTGTTTTCAACTCCTATACTCTTTCTCATGATTGCTAAGTAGTCAATTTAGAATTAAAAGCAGAGAAAATTGTGTACCCTTTTAAAGTCTTTGGAATGAACCCCTGACCCTCTGAATGCTTGGCAAACACTCTACCCCCTAGGCCATTGCACTGGTGTTGTTTTTGTAGCAACAACTGTTGTTAATCTATCAAGATCCTGAGTACCCCACAAATACTTAGCAGAAGAAGGGAGATGATCTTAGTAAATCTTGGTGATCTATAAATCATTTTTCAGCGTATTTGTGTATGTATGTTAATTGATTTGGAGCCTAAGCAACTTAATTCTCCCCTTGCTTTGAGCAAGAATTGACCTTGACCTTTAGCAATGGTCAGATTCCAAAAAAGGGCACTCACAAAGCTGAGTGATCTTTAGAAATCTTGCGGTCACCTTGCAATGATTATAATTCATTATCCTTGCCAAGAAGGTTGTGTTTTTGGTGCCGTGTGTGTGTGTGTGTGTGTCTGTTTGTGAACAGTATAACTCAACTAGCTGTAGATGGATCCTTATGATATTTGGTAGGTGGGTAGAGGACGGGAAAGGAAGGTCAAGTTCGATAATGGGCCCCCTAGCAGCTTTCTTAGGTACTGTAGTACTGTGGAACTTCCAGTTTTGATATCTCGTGTTCTGGACATGCATTGAGTGTGATTTTTGAGTGTCTTTTCTGGAATAAGTGATGTAGATTTGGGCCCCCTAGTTTATAAGTAAAGCAGTTAAACTCATTCAGGACCTTTTCTCTCAGATCCGTACAGGAAAAGGCTGGTTCTGTGTGGATGCCTCGGATCCCAGCAAGGGGAACTGGATGCGTTATGTGAACAGTGCCCGGTACTTTGAGGAACAGAACATTGTAGCCTTGCAGCAGCATCAGAGAATCTACTACAAAACCATCAAGGTAGGTACTACTAACTCATAGTAGACAAAATTTGAATGTTTAACAGTTGTATAATTTAAAGCAACAAGACAGTTTGTTTGAGTTTTCCAAGTTATGTGCAGAAAATTGTCTGCTATCGTGTTATATTATTAGCATCACAATTTGTAGAATATCTGGGAGAAAAAAGAATCCATGTAACACAAATTGATTGCCTGTGATGTAACATATAATATGGGGACAACACAAGCTACATTGTGTCAGAAAGGAAACAAGTTTGTAAAACTAAAGATATATATTACATACATGATCTGTAGGGTAATTTTCAGTATTTTTCCATATATCTGCCCTGATCAACAACAACAAAAATAAAGTGTGCAGAGTAAACCTGTAGATTAACATTAATTGATATCTGCTACAGATACAATAAACGTTGCATGTTGACTTGTAAACTCAATAGATACATGTACATGTGTGTGTGTTTTCATTGTTAACAGGAGATCAAGCCGGGGGAGGAGCTGTTGTGTTGGTTCAACTCAGCGGATACAGCACAGCAGGAACTTGCCATGGAACACGCTGGAAAACCAAAAGCGAAGAAGAAATCCAAATCTTCTAAGATATTTGGTAAGTCTTCTTTGGATAGATTTGAAGTGACTGTTATTGTTTCTTTGGATGTCAAAATCTCTATCCATTGCCAACTGAAAAAGCAATATGCTTTACCCAGATGACTGCTTTTAAATGACCTTTTATGGTCAGTAGCTGAATTATGACTTACATTTTCTGGTATTTGATTAGTTTGGCTTTTGTTATTTATTCTTGATAACAGCACATATATTTTTACAGGAAAGAACAAGGTACAGCTTTGTTTGTGCTGTAATATTCATTTCTAAACAAATGTACATGCTAATATCTAACAATACATTCTGCAACTTTTATAGGAAAAGTAGTAAAGAAGAGGAAAGGAAAGGGAGGGAAGGGAGGGAAGGCAGCAGCAACTTCCATCAAGTCCTCCAGCTCACAAGAGGACCTGACTGCTGACACAAGCGTTGAGGAAACAACCCTCGATGAGAGTGAAGCCAAAACAGATGACTCCCAGGAGGCTGACACAGGCACAGAGTTATCTGAAGAGACGACTGAGGAAACATCTATGGACCAGGAGTCAGAGACTCCGGATGAAGATGACCTCCCCATAGCAGTGCTACAGAAACAGCAACAGGCGACGCCAAGGAAGAAGAAGAAGGAGGAAGAGGAAACATCAGATGACGAGAAGCTTGTGATTGACGAGGAAGTCAGCGGCGATGCAAAAGACGCCGAGAGTGGGAAAGACAGCGAGTCGGCCAAACATGTGTCGCCCAAACCTTTCCCTTGCACGCAGTGTGGCAGGAATTTTTCCACCAAGCAGGGTCTGGAGAGACACCTGCGAACCCATTCCGGGGAGAAGCCGTACAAGTGCAGCCACTGCGGGAAGCAGTTCACCACCTCGACAAACATGCGGCGCCACGAGCGGCTGCACACGGGAGACCGACCGCACGTGTGTCAGGAGTGCGACCACGCCTTCATACAGAAAGGAGACCTGAAGAAGCACATGGTGTCTCAGCACGGGAAAGTGGAAGCAGACAGTGTAGAGGAGTCCGAGAAAGACAGCCAGGAAAATGGCTCCAGTCCTCAGAGCGGTGTCTGTCTGAAGAAGAGCGACGAGCACCCAGAAAGCAGCAAGGAACCTATGCCAACAAAAGATGGCCAAAGCGATGCAGAAAAAGAACCTGAAGATGAGCCTTCGGGCGACATGATGTCCGAGATAATTGGTGATACCGACAAACAAGAACTTGACGACGAGACTGAGATGGAAGAAGAAGAGGGGAAAACTGGGAAATTTATATGTGAAATATGCAACAAGCGGTTCACAAAGTATCCCAATATGACACGCCATAGGAAACTCGCCCACGAGAGGGACCAGATCATCCGGAAAAAGAAGATACTAGTGGAGGAGCTTCTGGAGGAGGGTGAGAGGCCGAAGAAGAGGAAGAGAGTTAGCCAGGGGGATTCTCCAAGAAGTCGGTCCAGTACACCCGGAGCTCACCCAGGAAAGGGTGAGGATGCTGCACAGTACCTGGATGGGAGACTGGAACAGAAAGAGCACCAGCACATCGGAAAGCTGTCCCCCAAACGGATCGTTGATGGCAGTTCATCCAAGAAAAAGAGTCCAGTTCGGTCAGGAGGACATACGGTGAAGATTCATGTGCCGCGTGCTGTCAGACCTCCGACGGGAACACCCGGTCGTGGTCCAAGGCACGGGAAGTCATCCGGCATGCATCCTGGAGCCGTTAGTCCGTACACACAGGTCCATCCAGGCAGCTCCCAGCAAGGTGCTGCTGCAGTGCATATCACTTCTCCCCCATATGGCAGTCCTCAGTACGTGTCAGGCAAGGGGAGGAGAATGCTGGAGCCACCACCAGCTCACTCGGGTCCCCTGGTACCACCTCACCAGTCCAGCAGCAACAGAAGGACGGACAGCCCGCCTCTTCGATCACCAACTGCCAAGCAGTCGCAGGGTCACAGAGACCAACAGCTTTCCCGAATGCTCCATCCTGAATCGCGTGGAAGGGATCGTGCACCACCAAATGTAGTTGTTGGAGACCAGCAGCTGTCTCCGATGCATCGCCAGAAACAGCGTGCAAGAGCTCCCGCACCACCCAATGTTGTTATGGCACAGAGAGCAAGTTTTCTAGCCAGGGGTGCAGCAGGGGTTGGTCCGAGAAAAGGTATTCCCTCCCCACATGCAAGGAATATGGCTGCGCCACAACAAGAACATTCGAAGCAAAGCACCTCCAGGACACCAACCATTGCACAGGTCGCCAAACATTCCCCAGCGCTCCAAAAGATGTATGCTGCCTCATTTCCAGACAGGATGGTCAGCCCTTCTCAGAACATCCGATCGCAGCAGCTCAGCTACCTGGCTAGTCGAGTCGGAACTGTCCACCATGGCTCAAATGCCAAAGGCTCTTTTGGTCAGTCCACGCCAACTTTACAACAGTTTCAGTCCTCCCCATCTAATCAGTACTCCAGTAGCAGTCAAGGGGCCAAGATGCCAAGTGCATTCTGGTCAAAGGGCAAATCAAGGGACACGCAACCCTACAGGATGAAGAGCAGTCCTGAGCTTTATTCTCACATGGTCGAGAGTGATCAGCCATTGGATCTGTCGGCGCCGTTGAAGAAGGCGGTTAAGGAAGAGCTGGTATTTACAGACGACGGTGTCTTGGATCTCAGTGGCAAGAAACAAGTTGACAGGCCACCTGCCCACGCTGCGCAACAGTCGTCTAGTTTAGATTTGTCTGATGCCAGCTCTGTGGCTTCATACATCAGCAGAGTGCCGCAGTATGAGAAGGCCTCCAGCTATGTATCCGGTTCGAACCCTGCAAAAGCAGCGGCAGGTCGTAGTGCTAGCCCGACGTTCGGTCTGGGAAACCTGTTCAAGTGTAACGTGTGCCACACGCCGTTCAAGTCCATGAAGGACATGAACCAGCACGTGTCAGCGCACGCCAAGGAGTGGCCCTTCAAGTGTGAGTTCTGCATCCAGCTCTTCAAAGTGTCCTCGGAGTTGTCCCAGCACCGCGCATCTCTCCATGGCGTCAGCAAGACCTTCATGTGCTCCTTGTGTAACCGCGAGTTTGGTTTCCTCGGCAACCTGCAGAACCACCAGAGGGACGTCCATCCCAACATGCCTTGCAGCTACACCGTGCTCCAGCCCGGTGCCCTGCGACCGCAAAATTTCACCGACCCCAGCAAGTCGACTCCGAAGAAGGAGGAGCTGAAGCGGCAAACGGAATTCGGTTCCCTGATCCAGTCCCCAAAGAAGGACCAAGTCGATGGAAAGGGGAAGATCTCCCCAGTCAAGCCAGTGGACACATCGCAAGACATCAAGAGGAACTTTGCAGGGTATGCCATGAACATCATCAACCCAGAAAACCCCTTCAACAGGCCACCTCAGCTGCAGACATCGCTCTACAACAGTGCCATCAAGTGCACCAAATGTGGAGCCACCTTCGAGAGTATGCCGAACCTGCACATGCACATCATTGGTGAGTGGTTTCAAAACTCTTGTATCCCAGCAAAGTGTATAGTGTTTTCACTGTGGTCATGAGGACATTGCTGTCAAAGTCTGTACAAGCTGGCAATAAGAATGTTGTATACATAGCTAACAATGGTGTGATATTAGCATACAATTGTATAAAGACTGGGCCCTGTAAAAGAAAAATGATTGATTTCAGTTGTAAACGGTCACACGTCACTGACGAATGGTAGTGTAGTCTACATGAAATCTATGCTGTTGCTTGAGTAACTGTCATCTAGAATAACATACGTCACACCTTTACTATTAAGAGCTACATGAACATGTAGATTTAATATTCTCTGTGTGTGTTCTATTGTATAGATTGTGCAGAAGGTAAGAAGACCTCTCCTGGTCCCAGCCCAGTGAAGAAGGGCTCCCCGAAGAAGGCCGCCCATGGCAGTCTGGTCAAGAAGCTGGGAGAACCTCACAAGCTGACCGATGGGGAGATGGCAGCCATCAAGATCAAGAAGAAGGCCAAGAACCTCAGCAAGCTGAACGAGAAAAGGAAGAAGGCTCAGCAGTTCCAGGTAAAAATCATGCTGGAAGTCTTAAGATCTTCAACATTTTAGCACAGTCTAACCATTGTAGATATGGCACTATATCACATCAGTGGATTGCTCCTTTAATGTTTTAGTTGGTCAAAAATTAGGGCAAGATGCACCTTATACTGTACGTGTAACGTTACATGTATATTTAAAAAAAATCATATTTATGTTTAGATGTAAATTTAGCATTTCTATTTGTTTATACTGAATTAATTGCCTTTAAGTTAGATACTGTCTAATACGCATCTTGCATACTGTTGGAATAAAAAATAGCATCTTTCTGATTTCCAAGAATCTGTACCTAAACCAAAGCAGCTGTTGACCAATCAAATAGCTCGTCTCTAATGAGGCATCCAATAATGTGTATTTAATGACTGTTTGCAGATTTCGTACGACCCTAAGAAGTACACAGGCCGTCGCCGGCTGGCCACAGAGATGCTGGACCTGCACAAGTGCCCCGGCTGCCAGAAGAACTTCAGCCACTTCAGTAACCTGCAGCGCCACCTACTGGTGTGTCCTGGGAAGGACAAGATTGACAAGGACGTCTTAGACGCCCATCTGGGCGCGTTGAAGGAAGACGAGAAATCCAGGGAGCTCAAGGTGAAAATTTCCTCTGCTTATTTTGAAATGTATGTTCATTGACCATGAAGAGGACTGCACTAACTTTTGCCTTGCTTTTTTTAAAGTTTAACCTTCACCCCACTGCCTAACATTCATAACCAATTCAAATATGGTGCCAAACAGTTACCTTAGCTTGCTGAAGGTTAAGATAAATCAATACACATTCACAGTTCAATAGACCAGCTTCAAATGTACATTTCATTACCTCCATACAAGTCAGCAATCTGAAGCTGTATTAGTGTATCTTCCCCTTGACAACAATGTTTAGGAGGAGGAGGTACCTTTGTTATAAGAGGCCGTTCTGTAGATCCCTCCTCCCCTAAAGATAAAGCCCTGACCTTATTTGCTGTCATCTCTCTCCTTCAGGAGCAACACATGTGCTCCAACTGCAAGAGGTCGTTCACCTACCTAGCCAGCCTGCGGAAGCACCAGCAGTCATGTGACAAGAAGTTTGCAGCAGCTGCTGAGGGGAGAGCAGACACAGCCAACGCAGGTGCGGCCGTCCCTGGTCTAAAGAAGAAGAGAAGTAAGGGCAGAAAGCTGGCACCAGTCGATGGGGAGAGTACGGAAGACTCCATGTTGGAAACGTCAGAAACGGAGGACACAGGGTTAGAAGAGTATGGCGAGACGTTTGAAGAAGGCAATGCTCCTCCCACCAAGAAGAAGCGTGTGATTGGCTGGAAGGGCGGAAGGAGGAAGAAGAGAAACTTCTGGTGGAAGAAGAAGCGTTCGCAGATGAAGGGTGAAGACGGCATGGAGGAGGCTGACTCCCAGGGAAACGGGGAGAGCTCCCAGATCCTCAACATCATGAGGTCCATGAGCGATGAGCTGCAGAGCCCCACTGAACAGCCAGAGGGCGTACCTTTTGGAAATGGTGGAGAACCGTTGATACAGGGAGAGGAGGAAGCCGGGATGCCAGGTCCAGGAGGTGACTACAATGAGGAGATGAAGGTTTTTGATGCCATCGAAGGGATTGCAAAAAAAGTGAGTGGAGGAAAAGAGTCGTCTACCAAAGCCGGTGCAGGGAAAAACAACGGAGCAAATAGTAACAACAATAACAACAACGCCAGAGGAAACCGAGTGGTGAGGACCAACGTGCTTTCTGCGTCCACTGCTAAGGTCGAGGTGGGTCAGGGGGACGGCGCTACCGGCGCTGCTGCAAAGCCGTCGACCAGTCAGGGACCGTTTATTTGCGGAGACTGCGGGTCGGAATTCCGCGCAAAATGCCATTTGGTACGCCACAGCAGCGTTCACATGAACAGGCCCTACAAGTGTAAGATATGTCATCATTCATTCGCAGCGCAGCACAACTTCGAGAACCACATGAGGCTGCGCCACAAGAATGTGACAGTCAAGGTGGAGAAGTCTTAGCCAAGAAAAACATTTATTACGTTTCTCATGATTGTGAGCGTGGACCAAAACTTGATCATTCTCGGGAATGAGTAAAAGTTGTTTTCATCTCCTATTTATTGTTTGAAACTTATGTTCTTTTTACACAACCACAGTCTTTTCTCACCAACACGTAAAAAGAACATTAAGTTTCAAATAGCTTACTGACATGATGAAACTATTCACAGATTGAAGTACTAAGTCTTGTTTGACCTTTTGCTTTCTATTTATTTGATCAGAGTAATCACTGATAGCTTTCAGGTTAATTTATTACATGTACTGTGGAAATTCCTCCTTGCTGTGTTGCTGGTTTTGAATTCCACAACTGTTAGACTAAGAGTAAAGTATACTGATTATGAGCAAGTGTCTTTTGAATTCTGGGTCTGGTACCACAGTTCTTTTCAGATAAGTCATCACAATCCAGAGATTTTTTCATAAGAACAAATGATAAGGATAATTCTGATATCAGTTATGATACAAGTCTGTGTTTTGACCATAACATTGTGTTTTGTATTACTCTATTGTTTTCAATGTTAGTGGAGACAAGGCTACAACAAAAGGAGGGTACAAAATATGATGTATATAGTGATGTGTGTGCAACAACTTGATTACCTCGTACTAAGGTAGTTTCGTATGAATAATTTCCACTAATTTGCTTATCTTGTATCCTGCACTTATGTCTCATTAAGAATGAAGTGTAGAGAAAAGCAATCCACCTCATTTTGAATTTTTTTGGTCTATCAATTTGCCCTAAATCAATTGCCATTCTGTGAAGACTTGTTTTTGTCAATCCAGTTCAAATCATTTTATCGTGAATGTTGGTATATTCCTAACCGGTAAAAATGTGCTAAAGGCACCTTTTGGTTATAAAAGAGAAACATGTTCAGTACTGACTATACAGTGTACTAATAGTACTCACCATAAAGCGTTCTATTTTGTAGACTGCAATGCATCTGCTTTGCCTTCACCATACACTGTTTAATGACTATCAATACAGAGCAAGTGCAACACAGTGTAAATGCATTTCCATTGTATACCATTGTTACATCAGTTATTAGTGTTCCTAACTGCTTATATTTTAAAATTAGTTATACACTAAGGGCCTTATTCAATGCTATTTCATCATATATGCTTAACATGAGAACATTGGAATGTATATATAAAAATGAAGTAGGAATTCATGTAATGTGCACCACCATAATTTGTAGTTTGCATTTCATATGTTGTAATGATTTGAAATTTGTGATTGCCATGAAGTTGGAAAGTAGAAAATAGGAGAACAAATTCTGGGGAATGCTGAAGTGTGTGAAATTATCTTCCACCGTATCCTCACCTACTCTTAATAGATAATGATGGTATGGTCACTATTTAATAATCTATTTTGTCACCTTAAGTATAAAACAGGCTACTTTGATGAAAATTGTCTTTAAAATTTCTGGCCAACACGTTAAAGTCGTTACCTTCCCCAGTTATCCTGTATCACACTACAGGTGCCTCAGTGTACAGAATTAGTACTGACTCACATGTAACATTAGGCCACACCAATTTAATTTCTTGGTTATCAGATTTTTTGGGTAAATTTTAGCACAGGGACATCATTAAAACAGAAGGCTGCGGTAAAAACTTGCACCTGACCCTGTTCATTCCCTGAAACGGTGGGTACCAAAGTACAAACCTTCCTCTAAGATTCTGTTAATTTATTACATCATTATTAACTATCTTTTTTTTTAAAAGTCTGTTAACCAAGAAATTGAATTGGTGTGGCCTTAGCTGGGTTTACACACGTGTTTTCAAAGTCGACTCGGGGCTGTGTGTGAGGAGCTTTGGGCTGCTCAAGTTGAGTTTTTCTACTAGAAAATGCTACTTAAGTGGCCTAGGGTTCTCCTTGCACGGTCCTGAGTCGACTCCAAGTGGACTCAAAAACGCATGTTTAAATGAGGCCTTAGATGGCTAAAGTTGATCACATGTTAAACTCAGGTGAAATATTTTACAGCCAACACACTTCATCCCTTGTTGACTAAATTAACATTAATATATACAAACTGTATAGGAAGAATTTCAGAGGTAACTTTACATTAAATTTAGCATTCAATGTGTGACCATATGAACTTGTCAATTCCACAGAAGTCATTGTAAACGCCAAAGGATGGACGGAAAGGTTTTCCAGATGCCTGTGTGAAAATATCTATGACACTGCTATAAGCTTAAGCTATATATGATATATTTGATACTAGGAGTAGGATTTAGAATCACTATGCAAAGTATATGTAGTCAGTACACTTGCTTGTTGCTTCCCCAATTGCCTTGTTTAGCAATCTTCAAACTTCTGGAGTGTAATGTCCAGCCTATATTTGCTGTTCTACAGTTACAAATTACAGTGCTGTGCACCTTGCTTTGGGAGTATTCTTTGGCATGGTTAATAAAAGTGTCTTAGACGATAGATTTGGTTTATTGTGTCAATATTTATGTGTCAATGTCATTGAATACATCTATAAGCTATTATTTCATGTTTTATTAAAACACAAACTCTTTGTAATAGTAATGAAAAGAAAAGTCAGACACATATTTGCATGCACTGAAGAGTCATGTGCTTGGTATATCCAAAAGCTGCTTAACGCACCGAACCTTATGCAGAAGATGTGGTTAGCAATCCTGCTTCAGAATCACGAGGTAGAGGGAGTGTTAGTGTAGCCTGGGTGCCGTCCGATTACTACCGTGGCTCCTACACTCGCTACCAGCTCGCTACCCTGGAAAAAAAAATCGAGTTTGATTTCCGACGCACGAAGGTGAAAATATATTTTCTGACTGCCTTCGTCCACCCTCTTCATAACTTAACACATGCAAAGACAACCAATTGCCTGAACGTAGACATACGCAAGATCGTTTAAGAACACACCACATAATCGCTAAACGTAGGTGTCAAGCCGGTGTGAGTAGATCAAATGAATATGTCCGGATATGCAACCTGCACTCTTCACGACAAACCTGGCGCGTTGCGCCACGAGGCGGCTGACCAGGTACATGTATGCAATACAAACGAACAAACAAAACTGTCACTGGGGTTTAGCACCTACCAAAGAGACAACTAGATCTGTCCCTGGTGCTGAATGCTATCCACATAGAAATTCATTGTATGTACGTTATATTGAGCCAACATATTAACCAACCAAACCTATCTCTGGACAACATCACCAAGTTACCTCCCGAAAGAACAAACTGTTAAAGAAGTTAGTTTGCTACTGTTAACACCGTCCTCTAAAACAAGACAACCTAACGTTACCTAATCTCCAAGCAGATGTTGGAGTGATGAAAGATCGTAATGTTTTCTGAATGACGTCCGGGCTTCTCTGACAGTTACTTTAATTCCCCATGTAAGCAGATGAGCAGTTGCCAGGGAAAAACGGACGGTGTCCACGTTTATCATTACCTACTCATGACGTTCAAGAAGTAATGCGTACATTAACGTGAATGTAGGAGGCGCTTCGACGGGCGACCAAGGCGCTGCTTAAGCTCCTCGCGCGACGCCTCCAAACGGCGATCCTTTTATGCCAACTCGCGTTTAAAAAGTCTTCAATGTGGTTCTAAATGTACGTGAAGACGCCGGGACCTGTTTGAGAAAGTGTTCGGAGGTTTTAAGCCAAAGGTCTTGCATATTTTCACATTTTACAAGTCTAGGCGATATACCCTATTAGAGCACAATCTGCAGTACCGCTCCCGGCCGGCTCTAGAAAAGTAGCTAAAACGACCGTCGATTGCCAAATTTCCGTCTTTTGGGGAAATCTAGAAAGGGTCACAAAGAGGTTTCAGCTTTTGAAGCTTAGTTGCCCTTATTTGACTTTGTTTCCAATAATGCGACCATTTAAAATAAAGAATGACAATATTTAAAGACATTTCACCTACAAAAATGAGATATTAGGTCATAAATGGCACGTTTTCTTCGCATTTTACCAATAGAAGTGGTCGAGTGTGCATTGCATATAACTGTCCCATTCTGAACGGCTACCACATCCCTATTTCAATCCTATTTTGTGAAAGAAGAAGGCATCGGGCGTATGCAAATGTGTTTGTTTTATTTTCCTTTCAAAATGCTACAAGTTGTGTGGATTCTGTATCTGTATAGCCGGTATAACCGCCATTTGGCGTAACACACGAGTTGAATTACACTGTGGTCAACACACCACTGGGAAATGTGGAAAGAAACTTGATGGGCTTTACTTATTTGGTGTCAGTACATGTATGTGCTGATACAAAGAAAAAAGGCATTATCATCTATCAATATCAGCCAGGACGTGCTGTACCCGTAGCTGTGTTACATCGCCTGAACAACAAAAATATATACAAACTCGAAATGTCAATTGCAATGACAGATTGGTTGCACGAGATACGGTAAAATTCGGGCTCATGTAAAATTTCCATGTCTGTATTTAGCCAGTGTTTGTTGCAATCATAGATACGAACCGCTCTCCTATCAACTAAACGTTTTTGCGTTACCTTCATTCTGTGATCATGTTTTGCTATTTGACAAAGGCTGCACTGGGCGAAATTCTAGTCTAGGATTCAGCAATATTTAATGAATCCTAGACTAGACATTTCTTTATTTGCAACATACATGATCTCCCGAAGTTACTGTATAATTATTCCACCTTCATCATTGCAAATTCAGTACTTCCTCCGGGTGTTCTACAAGAAACCCACCAGTGTCTTCAGTAGAACTGTTCAAAACTACCTACGTATACAGCACTATATAACAGTAACTTGGACCCAATCATTTCCTTCCTTGTATCTATATGAATACATACTAGGTGATGGAGGTTGTAATCCTGGATGGATTGTGTTGTCTACGTGTGAAGAGTTATGCTTATATTGGCGACAATGTCTGATGGTAAACAATACTGCAACAATTGCAATGATACAAATAAAACATATGATAACTGCAGATACTGGAGTATTTATACCAGGGAGTAGGGTATCTGAATTTCCTCTCTGAGCTGGATTATGGACAAGTTCTGTAACTGCTTGTGTCTTTGCAGCTGTTGGTTGTATTGTGTGTGTCTTTGCAGCTGTTGGTTGTATTGTGTGTGTCTTTGTAGTTGCTGGCTGTGTTATGTGTGTTGTTGTGGTGGTTGGCTGTGTTGTGTGTGTCTCTGTGGTGGTTGGCTGTGTTATGTGTGTCATTGTGGTACTTGGCTTTGTTGTGTGTGTCTCTGTGGTTGTTTGTTGTGTTGTGTGTAATTTTGTGGTGGTTGGTTGTGTTGTGGTTGTCTCTGTGATGGTTGTCTGTATTGTGGTTGCCTCTGTGGTGGTTGGCTGTGTTGTGTGTGCCTCTGTGGTGGTTGGTTGTGTTGCATGTGCCTCTGTGGTAGTTAGCTGTGTTGTGGTTGTCTCTGTGGTGGTTGGTTGTCTTGAGGTTGTCTCTATGGTTGTTACAGCTGTATGTTGTTTTGTTGCAGTTGTTGGTAACAATGTTCTTGTTGATGCTTGGGGAAGAGTTGGTGTTTGTGGCAGTTCTGCTGTTGGTCCCATGGTTGTCTGTGCTGCCAATCTTGCTGTTGATGAAGTCAACTGTGGAGATGGGCTTTGTGTTCTTGTTGTTGGCATGACTTCATTCTTTTGTGTGGACTCCCCTGATGGTGATGAAGTTGCAACACTTCTTGGAGCTGAAAATCAGAACGATTAACAAACATAAGCAGTAGTTGAAGGATAAAGGGGTGAAAGGACATTGTCTAAAAGTAAACCATCACAAAACTTTCATTGATGATATGAACAGAAAGTAGCCAGATTACCTTTGTTCATGTAGGCACAGTATTACCATCTTTGTTAAACCCAGAAATTTGTCATTTGCATTATAAGAAAAAATACACAAAAAAGTCAATGACAAACTTGTCTGGAAATAAACATTTATTTATTTCCCAAGCCATAACAGCCATTTCGTTACTTTATGCTTACAACATGCTACAGGAATAAACCAGTTATTCCAACCAAATTTGACAATGGCAACAATATGCCTACAATATTACATAATATGTACATCATATACAGGCTGAGGCCATGCCAGAAATGTACCATGTCAATACAAATACTACAGATATAAAACAGTATTAGATTTTGATGTTATGTCTCTATCTTTGTGAAACATGATCACAAAAATGGGCAGGATCTCGAATCATCTATCATATAATTATTGTGACCTTATGACCTCTGCCTTCATGAGATGTCGTCTACACGTCACTGGTAGGTCACATGCTAAGTAATCTAAAGCTTTAAACTATTTGTCTTCTAATGCAAAATGGTGTTAATAAATGTGCTGAAGCTATGTAGAAGGTGCTAAATACAATTCAAAGCATCTTTCAAGAGTGATTTGATGCTTCTGTTGATTCAAATGTTACATGATCTGCAGTAAACAGTGTAATGAAAGTAAAAGTTAAAATAGAATTATTGGTTACACCAACTTGGAGGCTTTGTTCTAGGGAAAAGTTTTATATGATATATCATGATAGGAATGAAATGCAATATTGATGTTTGAAACATGCACCATTATAGTAAAGACTTGAAGAAATCTGCAATATAAATCTATTCAACTGAAAGTGCTGTTAAAGATAGCTGATATAGACAAAGCCATGTTAGAAATCTTAATTTTAAACTGCCATTCTTAGCTCATTGAATTAGTCAGTGATTTGCCTGAAGGGCATTCAAAGTTTATTTCGGACAAAGTACACTCACTAGCAACTTACAGCTCAAAGTCTTGAGAAGGCTACAAAATGTACATTATGTGAACTTGATAATTTCTGCAGTTTTCTGTTCTAACGTTACATGTCTAATATTGCACAATTTGTTTGATTTATGGTAGGAATATATGTACTGGTGATATTCACGAATCCTATACAATACAGTGATTGTGTACTTTTGTTTGGGGCATTTTTTTGATGAACTAAGTTGAAGGTGGGCAGAACAGCAAGCTCCATAGAATGAAAAAAATGTCTCAAAATGCTCCTGCATAAAAGAGAGGCGTCCAATACTATTTTTGCCTAGAGCACTAAGCAATGTCTACAGTGTTTGGATCTGAAACATATGATGCAGATGCAACTGCCTCACTTCTAGCTGGACAGAAGAGCCTTTTCTTTACAACTACAGCAACACCTAACATAACAACCACAAAAAGAACAACGCCTATAATGATCCAGACCCAAACGGGTATCTTTTGAGGAGAACCGGGTCCTGAATTGTCTGATACATTACAGTTATTATTGTTTCCCTCACTTGTATCCATGCCTGCGGTGCTGCCTGGTCCAGTGCTGGAGTCGGCAGGGTCTGTGGCAGTTCCTAACAACACAAGGGCCCAGCCCTCTAGAACTCCTGAAAGACAAATTCAGACAACAATTACAACATTTGGATTTCCAAAAAGCAAAAAATTGAAATGTGAAGAACGGGTACATGAACTGGACACAACAAAAAGAGGATGTGTTAACAAGAGTTGCCAGGTGCTGCACCTCCCTGTACTACTGAGATGAGGATGTGTGTTCTGTATTAGAGAATTGCTAGGTGTTGCACCTACAATGTACCTGTACTATTGAGGTAAGGATGTGTGTTCTGTATGGAGAGCTGCCAGGTGCTGCACCTACCTGTACTACTGAGTTCAGGATGTGTGTTCTGTATGGAGAGTTGCCAGTTGCTGTACCTACCTGTGCTACTGAGTTCAGGATGTGTGTTCTGTATGGAGAGTTGCCAGGTGCCTGCTGTGCTCTCCCCCCAGTGGTGCAGTGTCATGAACGTCCACGCCAAGTCCGGCGCCATGTCCATGGCTCTCCCGGGAATGATGTCGGAAACGGTGCCTCCCGGAGAGGTCAGTCTGATCCGCAGGTGGCCGCGGTGGGGGAAGGTGATTCTGACGGTCAGTAAGACGTGCTCCAAGTAGTTGACATCACAGCTGTCTGGTGAGACAGAGATGCTCGTGCGGACTTCACCACTCTGGGGAATGTTTACGCTGGAGGAAAAAACAGAAGCACACATTACACATCATATAAGTATAATAAATACAAACCAAGCTGACTGTGCATGTATGTGTACATTAGCGTTCAGTTCCAGGTACAAATTTACATACCCTGTAAACTGCACAAAGTCTGTTTGCCTGTAATTAGATGGCATTCAACACCAGCGACAGGTATGGCTGTGTGTGGCATGTTTTTGTGCATGTTCAGTTCCAGGCACAAGTTTACATAGCCAGGGCTCGATCTTAACTATGTCCCGATGTCCCGGGGCCACTAAAATTTAGGCCGGGACAACTGAAAAATCTATTTGGGACACTTTTGGGACAATAGGAAAATAATCAACTAATCAACATCAGAATGTCCGATCTCCCCGCGGTAGACCGGATCCGGACCGCAAGCGACCAAAACGTAATCTAAGACGACCACGTCATTTTCAAATGTGTGGCGACGTCAGTTTTTAATGGTAAGTTGCGGGAAATCACAGTAAATCGGCTCGTGTGCCGCTGGCAGCATCGCGCGAAAACGTAAACAATAGCCGAGTAGGTCTCCATGTGCACAATCTGCGGGGCGGTTCCCGACTATCAGAACAGCCATAAATGTATCTGATTCCCGGGGAATCTCCTTATTTGGAAGTTAACAGTCCGCGGTTGACCAACACAGAAGCTGTTCTTTGTAAAAGATTCCTTTCTCTGTCAGCGCGGGGATAGAATTAATTCTTAACGGTATTTCTGACAAATTTCTAGAGCAAGGTTACGTCATTTTCCAATCCATAACAGCGAATTAATGCACAGAAAATTAATTTTTACAAAGAGAGGAAGATAAAGTTTCAACTTCTTTAGAAGCTTCGCCATGATTGGACGATTCGGCTACTGCAAATTTGTGGTACCGCCCACAAACCGCCGGCTTTCCTTTTAGCAGACTTTCTGCCGCCGACGTCGCCATGGTCGCGACTGTCATCAAAGGCTGCCGACTGTCAATCAGCGGCAACTTTGTGGGAAAACGCGCGAGTTGGATCTCCGTGTGCCAGTCAACAGCGAACCTCTGACGATTTTACGTTCCCTTAACTTTCCCACAGCGATGCTTGTACAAAGTTTTTATTAGACGGAAGTTCCGCGTTATCTGTAAGACGCAGAACAGCGGTTTCGGCTTCCTGGAACGGGCCGGCGGCGTATGTACTTGGGGGAGAGGGGTGACGCGATTTCTTAGACGGGCCAAGGGCCGCGGCAAGGGACTTTCGTATTAGGATTTTCGCCGCCGACCGCCGAGGGAAGATCACCTCGGCGGCGATTTTTCTGGAAACATGCCGGCGTCGAAGCGTACTATACCAGGAATATCGCTTCCAATTTCGCACCGAAGAAAACTTCTGACAGCGACGATTGTTGCGCTTCGACTTAGGACAGCCGGACACAGCCAAAAAAAGGAAAACTGGTATCGACTATTGATATTGTTGAGTAGCTAAATAAACTATTGATATTGTTGTTTCTGAGTTTCAAGTTGTCTTTCACCAGAAGTATTGTATGTCAAGGTCCTGTGGAGAAGTTGATTGACTGCCACGATTGTCATAAATATGACCCTCAAAACTGAAAAAAAGCCTTCTCAATACCCTAAAATGCAAGAGCTTCCGGGGGGCTTCGCCCCCCTGGGTCCCCCCAACGGGGCTCTGCCCCTGGACCCCGTCGGGGGCTTAAGGCAGCCCCCGAACCCCTGCCCCGATGCTGTGAAAAAAACCTGGCGAGAACACTGTTCATTCTTTTCTTCCCACCTGCCACTGATAAAGTACAAGTGGTCCCTGTAAATGTACTAGACTAGTGTCACTCAGTGACTCACTATGTACTGTTTATTTTCAGAAAAAGATTATGTTCTTAAAATGACTTTTTGAAGTTCCCAGTTCCCACTTGCCACTTGTTACATGATAAGGCACTGCAGCAAGTGGTCTACCTGTAAGTGTGCAGTGGACGTTGCACTACTATCCATAAGATATAATGTAATAAATCTGTTGTTTAATAAAAAAAAACAAGATAAGTTTGAATCTGAGTTGATTATTTCAATGGACAATAAGCTTACACAGCAATACTGTACTCTTACTGAGCTTTACAGTTGTTGTAATACATAATTTCTGAAAATAGGGTTGGGACAGTCCATCCTCACTTCGGGACAGTTGAAATTTATTTTTGGGACAATGCTGGGACAGTAGGGAAAAAAGTTAATTTTGAGGCCTGATAGCACCTGTGAGTTATCAATATTCAGTACCAGGGACAGGTCCAGCTGAATGTGTATGCAGGTTTGTGTGTGTTAGTGCTTAATTCCAAGGACAAGTTTGTGTACAAGCATTAGTGCATGGCACCAAAACAGGTTTTCTTTTGGGGAATCGAGTTCAGCACCAAGGACAGGGCAAGCTGTGCATACATGCATGTTTGTGTGTGAGAGCATTAGTGTTCAGCTCCAGGTCCATGCTTTTAAACAAGTCACAGTACACAGCACAAGGTCTGTTTGCTTTTGAGTGGATGGCATTCAGCGCCAGGGACAGGTATGGTTGTATTTTAAAGCACAAAGTCCACAGCACACAGTGCCAAAACAGGTCTCTTTTGCCTGCTAATGGATGGCATTCAGCACCAGCGACAGATCTAGCTGGTTCTGCATGCATGTTTGTGTATGTGTGAATTAGTGCTTATTTTCAGGTACAAGTGTACAGACAAGTCCTTGTACTCAGCACCAAGTCTCTTTACTTGTGAATGGATGGCATTCAGCACCAGGGACAGGTATGTGTGCATGTCTGTATGCATCTTTTGTGCTCAGTTCCAGGGGGAAATATCTATACCTGGCACCGAAATAGGTCTCTATGGCTGTCTGTGAATGGAATCTAGCACCAGAAACAGGTCCAGGTGTAAGCTTATGCATGTCCGTGTGTGTCTCAATGCATGTATCATGCTAAAGGCTACATATATATCCACAATGATACCAACAAAAGTTGCTGTCCTACCTTGCACCCTCCCTCTGTTCAGTGCAGCTGGCTTGCTCCGGTACACAACTCCAGCTGGCAGCCATTGCTGTCAGTCTCCCGGCATCAAGGAGACCAAACCCACAGTAGTCACTCACTGGATGGGTGGGGAAATAGACACTCAGTTATTTCAATATGGAGCATTGAATGTATTAGGAGCTACTGTTGTTTGTCCTATAGCATAACATACATATCAATGTTGCACAGTAAACTGTAGCTTGCATAATACATTTACAACAAGAAATCAAAAATCTCGACCACTGAGAAATATTTAGAGTATTTGTGAACTTCTTAATTTATTCATTATTGTGAATTTCTCGCTAATTCTGTGTATGCATTTTTCTGCCAGTATGCAGGATCGACTATGGACCCTGGCCAAGCCAACCTTATCATCCTGCCAGTCTCCATGTTACACCATCTTCTGTCTCATCTGAACCTTACCTCTTCCCTCATGACCTCAATGAAAAGCGGCCTACGTGCCGATTTGAGCTTATCATGAATAAACAAAGGTTCAAACAAACAAACATCTTGTCACTCTACAATATTCAAATAAGTACAGAAACACACCAAGACAAATAAAGACACAAACACACAGACGGAAAACAATACCAATATTTTCACGAAAGTAAATACCTTAGTCTCTTGCATTGCTTATAGATTGCAGCTTTAGACCTACAGCTGATAGAGACTCAAGGAACTTGACTAACCTCTGAATCCAGCAGAGTTTTCCTTCCAAGTCTGACCACAGATCCCAGTGTTCCTGGAGGTTCTAGTGACTAGATGTTGGACATCTCTTACTGACAGTTGGTCACTGAAACAGGCAAGAGATTGGTGTTAAATCAAAGGATGGTACCTAATGCATATCATCAGTTGTCAAAGTCAAAAACATGGATTTTTGACAATTATGATTTTCTAATGAAGAAATGCATATTACCATAATATTGAAACATAATAAAAATTTCTTGATAAATCCTAAATGATTGAATTCTATTGAAATGTACCTTTTTGTGATACAGGTTAACAACATTGAAAGAAGCAAAACGATTTAACAGATTTTTGGCCAACAGAAGAGCATCTTTCTGTGATTGCATTGGCCCTTTTATTGGTCTGCTTCAATCTGCTTATACCTTTCTTTTTTATTTATTAAAGGATACAACACAAATCTGTATTCCCATTGTTATGAAAGACATCTTACTTGGCACTCAGCACAAGTGCAAAGACCCCAGCGGCCATGGCAGCAGCAGGTGATGTTCCAGAGAAGGTTGTACCACAGCCTGATGCTCTGTAGGGGACAACCTGTTGTAAAGGTGCACATGATTACATTAACTGTGATACAAGGTTGACACGGTTGAAAGGTACAATTCACACAAAACTGTATGGCAGAAGGCTTTCAAGCACACATTTTCCAGAAAGCTATTCCAGAAATTGGTTACAAAAACATTTTCATGATCAGGCCACATTAATTCAATTTCTTGATTCTGGAATTTAAGAAATGCTAGATCGGGATAACAGAAAACAGAATCTGAAAGGAAAGTCTGTACTTTCGTGCACACAGTTGCAGGGAGTGAACAGAGTCAGCTGCAAATTTCACCCCAACCTTCTGTTTTCATGATGTCCTCTTGATAAAATGTATACTAATGTAAAAATGTCCCAAACCAACAAAAGAAATTAGTATGGCCTCAACTGCAATCCATGACTTGCAAACTCAAAACCTGCACAAGAAATCTTGTGATTTTGACAATTTTGATAAATTATTATTGACAATGAACATGTTTGTACAATGAAATATCTGACCAGCTCAGCAGTGTCCCCTGTGTAGTCCCTACTGTACGTCACAGCGAACACACTGGTGCAGGCTTCAGCAAAACTGGGAACCGAGCCGTCCTGTAGCAGCCCACCGATGCCGACGGTGTTGTTGGTGTTGATGTACCCATTGTAGGCACAGCTGTCGTTGTACGTTCCACCATTACCAGTAGAGAATACAAAGATAGAACCTGCACCATTTCGGCCCTGAAAAACAGTATACTTATAAACAATACCTCTATACCAGTCATGTAAATACAAAGACAGAAACTCTACCATTTTGGTACTGAAGGACAATACAATTATGAATAATACCTAACAGTCAACTATCTACATACAGTCATGTAATTGAGTAATTTATAGCAAAGGTTGTCATCTCATCTTTATTTTGGGTTGCTCATGAACACACATGACCACACAATCAGACCTGTCCTTGGTGCTGAATGACAGCCACTAACAGACAAAAATTAAGAGACCTGCTTTGGCACTGTGTACTTACAGTCTTATCTATGAACTTGGAATCTGAAAATGCACACTAACACACAGACATGCATCACACACATTGCCTAACCCTGTCCCTGGTATTGAATACCATCCAACCACAGGTAAAGAGACATTTTTCTTAATCAATTTTGGACTGCAAATTGCCCACACAAAAATTGGATTTACCCAAATTTCAACTTTTTATGTTGGCAATTTGCAGTACAGCTTTGATTCAGAATAACTTCTACCAACACAGATGAACTTTCAAGTAAAGAGATATTTTTCGTATACTAATGACATCATTTGAACTTTCCATACCTCTCGTGCAGTCATTACCAGTGCCTCCTTAGCGACAGTATCAGGTCCCTCCAGTGCATTGTTCCAGTCTGAAGGACCCCAGCTACAGGAGTAGATACTGATGCTCTGGTGCTCGTGACTGAGGGCTGACGCCTCCTGGGCATCAGACAACTCTGTGATGGCGCCGCTGAACATTTTGATACCTGGGGAAAAGCAATGGAAAGAGGCATGACTAGGAAGCTGTCAAAACATAATGTAATTGGTGAGGAAAAGTTTCATTTTAATTAGAGCATAATAATATATATTGTACTAAGTATTTAAGTCAGCTCCAACATATTCAGACCTGCATAACCAACTTTTAGCATAGATCATTACTGGCCGGTATTAAGACTAAGTGATTTATGTACTCATCTTTCTTTTTTCATCAAGTTAATCATTTTGTTACTTAAAGAAAAAATACAGAAATATGTTAAGATAACATGTAATGAAATTTATGGCCCAATGCCATATGCCCGTTAGACTAAATTTTTAAAAGTTCAACTTTTAAAACATGGTTTGAAACTTCACTGTCTCTCTAGATGTACCTGCAACCTTGGCCTTGTAAGCCACCCCCACACCACAGAAGCTGTTGTTGTGGACCGCTGCTATGATTCCTGCACAGTTGGTGCCATGGCTACGGAAATTAACAAGAAAAATGAATGTGTGACTTTGTTCTTGTATGTCATGATGCAGCTGTATAGCTAAATCTTAATATATGGCACCTAAAATTAAAATGTGCATTCTATACATTGCACAGAAGTACATCGGTATACGTAACGTTATAGAAAGCCGGGTGACAGATCTTCTGGCAAATGTCTCACATTTTAGTAATAGTTTCATTTTTTTATCATTGTTAAACTTAAATGTATCAGATCTTGGCTTTTACGAATTCATTCATGAAAGATCTTTGATGATGGAAAGCATTTTGTTTGTAAGATTCTATAGTATTGGAATATGAATTTGCACAAATACCCTGCAGTTAATATGCTATCTTCAACTCTCAACATAAAGTGTTGACTGACTTGACGACTTTAATAGTAAAAATTCTACCACATTACCTTGACTGTGGAATGTTGGGTGTTGGGTCTGTTGTCTCTGCTAAGACATCATAAGACAAACCAGGGGCCTGCATGGTGAAGGAAACACAGGTCAGAAGTTGAAACTTATGTTAAACTTGGATCACACTTGGACCTGCAATTCAACTTTCCTCAGTAAGGTGGTGCTTTTGCATTGCAGGATGTACTCGGTCAGTCTATCAGTCCTATACCCATTGCATCTATAACATGGAAGACCTATGTTACAGTCTCTATAGTTATATATATATATACACATGTAGTAGTGACAATTTTTCTAAAAATTGCTAATTCATTTCATACACTATCACATCAGTAACCTTAAAGTTCTTCAGCCAAAAGTAAGGAAAGAGAAATTGTAAAGTTACTTTATCTAGTTTCAGAATGCTCCATCTAAACTTTAAGTACAGTATAATGAAAACATTGATCCTAAACCAACAGATTTACACTGTACATGAACATAATTGTCACTGTATGTAGGCCAACAACATCACCCAAAACTTGCCTCATCAATAAGTGCTTCTCAGATCTTAACACAGTCAAGTAAATCAACATCAGTCCTTATAAAGATTCCCTTGAACTTGAAGTAAAGCTAATCAAACGACTAACCAGATTATCTCTCAGGTCAGGTTGATTGGTGAATATCCCATCATCGATCACCCCCACCACCACCCCCTCTCCCTTCTGTGTTCTCTCCCAGGCTGGGAGGACGTTCATATGTACTGCACCAGTGTGCTGAAATTCAAGGAACAAATAACTTCATAATCAAATTGTGACCATTTACAAAATCTAACTTTATGCGTTTACTTCAATGATTGGAAACTGGTGTTTCAATTGTCCTTTATTCCACTTTCTAAAATTTACTATAGGCATGGGTCACCATAACATATAGCTCAACCCCCACCCCCCATGAGTAGCAATGAATAATTGAAATAACATTACACTAAGAATGGGTATAAAACACCAGTTTGGTTAAAATATCACATGGTAGTTACAAGAAAAAAACCCTGTATTACTATTTAAGACTACGTTGAAAAATCTCATCATTGGTACGAGGGGGAATCAAAAAGTAATGCAAGTGGTTTTATAACAAACTCATTTTTTCGTTGAATGATTTGGCACAAAAATGAGCCTGTTATAAAACCACTTTTGGACTCCCCATCACAATTGCACTTCAGGTACTAATGTATAGACAACCAGGATTCATACATCACAATTAAAGAGGGATACAAATTGAATGTAGATATAACGTTACAATGTGAGTTATACCTGTGCAGATAGTGTAAAACTGCCACTGCTGCATACATAGAGCCAAAGATAGAAGCAAGGAGTTGGAAAATGGTGCAAAGTTGAAGAGCTGTGATCTACAGGCATAAGATAAAGCAAGAAGGCAAAAATGATAAAGTTAGAGTTTGAAGATCACCAGCACACCAGACAAAATATCACCAGCTCACGAAACAAGATAATAATCAAAAGCCATCAATGCATTACATAACAATTTCAAGATTGCTGTTGCACAGTTCTTCACGTGAGATATCAAAATTACATTCTTTTTATCATTTATCTCTCTGATATTTCCAGATGTTCTTTACAAAATGTATGGTATGTTTAGGAATGGTAGAGTGTATCAGTTGTCTCTGAACATCTCACTCCCTTTCTACACTTGTCTCTTTTCCTCCTGTCTTCCACAAATATTGAGACGGGTCACTTAACTTACCAAATATGTCTGAGAGCCCCACATTGGGTCGTTTAAGACCACACCTTCATGGCCCTGTTGATGCACGTAAAGTTGCCTGGTGTGAGGGAGTTGTTCCTTCACCATTTTCACCTGCGTGATTCAAACCATAACACAGTAAGCATTTCTTCAGTCAAAACCAACAGGTGTCATGAAACAAAAAGTTTCTTATTGATAAATGTAGCAAAAGTGATGTTCTACATCAATCATACCTCAATTTAAAATTCAGGATCTGGTGGTATGCTCAGACAAAATTCTTCTACAGAAAACATGTAATATTACAATGAACAGGAAATCTCTCAAACTTACTGTCTGTTCAGCTTTCAGAATCCTTTCACTGTCCTTGTAACTTTTAAGACGAGCTCTTTGTACAGTTTCTTCCTTGAAAAGATAGTAGTCCCCAAATATCTGCAAAAATACAAATTATGATGAGATGCTTGCAGTACATTCATTCTGTCCATTAGCTTTTTTTAATGGTTATACCAATGTTATCATCAATATTATTAATGATAATGATGATTTACAGCACAATCACATTAGCTACAAGTGCTCTCAGATAGACAATAAAATTCTTATCTATGATACACATCCATGACTCAAGCTTGTAATATTTAACTCAAGATAGCCACACCTTTTTAACCAGAGTCAACCCTGCCTTCTGTGCTATACGCAGTGCCTCCTCCCTTCCTCCCTCCAGCTGGACTGCCCAGGTCTTCTCATGAGGTGGTTTGTTACTGGACACCACACTCATCAGCAGTGACAGGAACACAACAAGTTTCACTTGCATGTTTCTGTGCTGGAAGAGAGAAAAAGAACTCACTTTAGATCTTACAAGTATGAAATCTTATCTTAGCAAAGAGGCCTATTGTAGCCTTTCCTCATCAATTTTGTTAATGAGGCCCTGCATAATCTATGTCTAATGATGGTCACCATCACTTACCTTCCAAATGATGCAAGAATGAAACTCTCATGATCAGTTACAATTAGATGATACTACTTTCCATTGATTATGTAAATTAGGTCTTCATTTTCATAACGTATATCTGTCAATGTTTTGAGTTACATATGGCACATGGTTGAATAATCCTATCATGGAAAACATTGGATTTACACAATTTCCTCAGTAATTATGCAAATTAGATCCTGATTTGCATAATTGATCATAGATCCATCAACCCCTTTTCAGTGGTCCTCTTTCAAATATTTTAACACAACCACCCCTGCAGTCCCAGAACAAGCTGCTAGGAGGCTCTTGAAACCCACAGCATTTTTTCCAACATCAAAAGCCATACAAAAATCAAAACTACAGGTGAACCAGAACATGAGATATAAAAACTGGAAATTTCGCTGGCTTACTGTGAAAAGCCACCAGAGGGACCAACAGATCTATTCATTTCCAGTTTTTCTCACAACCTATCAACACACCAAATATAAAACCAATCCATCAGAGTCTGGATTCTGAAGCAACTTAATGCAGGCCTAAATCCTATCAGTGAATATAACGTTAAATATGATAAAAAGGACGGACAGGCGATATAAAGTTAATATTTCAAGTGAAGTAATTTGCAGTATATCAGCGCCAGCCAGTCCAATTCATTAGCGCTTATAGCGCAAGCTGGGGAGTTACTTACGGGGGTCGGTTTCAACTATTTCGCCGGCTATTAGGACGGTAAAACACACCTAAGCCTACCCATGGAAATTGAGTACCAGGCTAATTAAGTTAAACGTTCATGCCCTCTTTAGACTGCCACCATAAGTTCAGGGTTTTCATGATACATGAACCACCATTTTTTTCAGCCCAGTCCTTTCCAAATTGGCCCAACATAGCAGTCACATCGCTGTTCGCTTTACCAGCCGAAACAAAGTACAGGGCACCCCGCCACGACCACCGCACGTACACGGTGCAGTCCTCGGGGCCCGACTCACCCCTGTCCCGCCGAGCCTCTTAAGGGTACACGGTGCCCGGAGTCGAAATGATCCGGACTTACCTGAACTGTTTCTCCTTTACTTCAGAGGGTTTAGAAGGAACTACAAGGCAACCACTGACGCCAAGACACTTTACACCACCACCAAATCACCGATCAATATGTCTTGTTCAATCATACTGGGAAATGCTGTTCAGTGTTCTTTCGTGGAATTACTAGTCTAAGTACATGTAAACTTCCGGGTACGAAATAAGGCAACTCTCGTTCACCACGTGATTAGAAAACTCGTTCCCAGGTCATCCTAATACGGTTAATCATCGGCTACAGAAAAAATCATGATAAAACTCACCGAAGTAAAATCCAAAAATTGCTTGTTTTCAAGACAACTTAAGTAACAATAGAGGAGACATTTCAAAGGTGTAGTATTTATCTCAGCAATAACAAGACAATAACACTTTTTGTCTTGATAAAGACGTAACGTTGTATTAAATCACTTTATTTCCTTTGTAAAGACACACTACATAACAGGACAAATAATAGCAGAAAGACGAAACAAGATTGAAACCCATTACCTAAAATGGGACCCACTTAAACTGGCGTTAGGTTGATTATCTTTTTCTCATTCTTTATTTGTATTAATGCTGTCTGATGGCTGTAAAAAGTGTCATTATTGATTTCTCTTCTTCATTTATATTAAGTTATCTGAATGCTGTGAAAAAAGTCTTATCATTGATTTTTCTTCTTTATTTATATTGAGTTATTTGATCGCTGTAAAAGAGTGTTATCATTGATTTCTCTCCTGTGTTAGTATTGTGTTAGTTGGCTGTTTATCTGTTGATTCTTGATTACTTTTTCATTCGTTTGTTGTCATACTTTTGCTTTGGATCCGTCGTTTATGTGTTTGTCTTATTGTATTATTATTCTGTTTATTTGTTATTTTGCAAAATGAATAAAAAATCATTTTAAAAAAAGACGTAACGTTACCTTTGCCGGTTCCTCTTTACTTTGATAGTGTCGTTTTGAAGTAGGATTGCAGTGTCTTATATCTCTGTTGCTATCTATTAAACTGAACTTGGTAAGATCTGTCTACCACAAGAGGTACATTTAGAACTGTGCGATAAACGTACCTGTTCGTGACTTCACCGGCTGGTAGTGACGCACAAGGAAGTAAATTTAAGAGCACAATTTCAATGTTGCATACATGATTCAAGAGTCTTCTCACCTATACGCGCGCAACAATGGAAGTTATTGATCGCTAGTAGCCTCTACAGGCCTTCCTATGGGGGTATGGATCGTTGCATTCAGAATAATTGGCCCGGAGAGTCAGTCCGCGGGAAGGTTAACATTTCCCCTCCCAACTGCGCCGGCAAATGAAACCCTACTGTGGCAAAACCCATATGCCAAATAACCTCCCTATAGCCCAGCGTAGTTAGTCTGGTAGAGACTATCATACCGCGAGGCGCACAAACCATTATTGGAATTTCATACTTAAGTAGCAACTCTCTGAGTAAAACTCCATTCTTTTGGCGACAGCATCTCAGATCATGCTACAAATGGTGAAAGGCAATCTCCAAAACCTGCCACAACTTGACTTAAAGTTTCCCAAACACCGGAATGATTGGATCAGGGATGGATATGTCTAGAAAATGCATGTAATATCTAACGTTACTTTAGCGGTTCAACGGTCTTCCCTATCAAAATGCGCTTTCGCGTGTTTTCATGTTTTCTTACGCATATGTAGTATGAATTATTTACCAAGTCTTCAGGGATCTATCTCTTCATGACAAGAATGCATTTGCAGACTAGACGTCTGTCTGGCTAGTTTTAGCTAATTGGTGTTTGGAAACAGACAAGCTCAAACTGTCACAGCATGTAGCAAAATAATGAACAAGCGACTTATTCAGGTCTTAAGATCTCTAGATCCACTGACTGCTGGAAATGTCGAGAATTAACAATGGCCCGGTTTAATTAGTAAATTTCTTAGGTTTTAGAACACGACTTCCAATGTATGTATTGTCTATAAATGCGTCTGTCTCTTACGAGAATATATATATATATGTACGTGTCCACAAACAAAAGCTACACGTGAAAAACTACATATCACATGTAGATATACATTGTATCAGAAAAGCATTAAAAGTTGACTGACATGTAGATATACATTGTATCAGAAAAGCGTCAAGTTGACTGACCTATATTAAACGTATTTGAAAACACTTTCACTTTCAACCCAAAATATTATTCACTATCTTCGAAAGAAGAAAATAGGTGGATAACGTTACTAACGTGACGCATTTCCTGTCGTATACCTGGAAATTGAGGAAGTTGAGGCAACTGTTAACCATGAGTGTTTTTCATCATCATCATCTATCGGCCATCACCGCAACACAAGAGGTTATTCTACACCAATCTCAAGTTCGTTTGGGGTGACCTACTGCAAACAACATCGCTGCAACTGAAGAATAGGTGCCGAGTTCACTGCCCTCGTTAAACAGCGTACCAGGAAAAATAACCGACCGAAAAACATGTTTATCACTTTATCTGTTGTTTTCCAGTAGAGTGTGAGTCAGTACCCCATTCATTTGGTCGACAACTGTTTGCAGGTCACATCAAAGGATATTTCAGAAAAACAAGACTGGCTTCTAATTTCAAAACCGCAAAGCCGGATTAGAATCACACATGTCGAAGTCGAAGCAAACATTCGCTGATCAGTGCGACACCTTGAAATTTTTAGGTGCATATATTACATCCATGCATCCCTTTAACTTCGCGAATCCAAATGCAGATGCATACAGAACATACCTGTTTGTGTTTTAGGTCTCCGGTGGTGTTAAATCCATTTTTCTACCCTCACCTGCTTACATGCCACAGTACGCCGGGTTGTTTTCACCTCGCAAGGTGAAACATCATGGCGTATGGATATTCGGTTACGACTGTACACAGGTAGAACGCTAGACTGACACGCGAGGGTCAGGTGTTACTGACTGTGATCAGGTTGAAGGCTGAACTTATCTTTGAAGGGGTCATTGGGATCTTCTATTTTCAATAGTGGGGGACAGGACAGGGAATATCTTTTCAAATACTGTTCTAGGATGGGCGCCGGTCACACACGTCAACATGCAGGACAAGGTTAATGAAAGGTAAGGACAATCAACTGATCTGTGTTCAACAAGGGATAATACTTGTATCTTCTTCTAAAGGGGCAGGGACGCCACTGTAGTGGAGTCGAGGCATGTTTGACGCGTTTTCTTGCTATTGGACAACGATAAGTGTTATTCAATCAACGCTATGAACCAGTGGTCTAAGGTATGATAAACTGTACAGGTTGATTTTGATTGTTTGTGGACGGTCTTCGTGGTCAACTCCCAAGAAATGCTAAGAACACTTAATTCTGGGTTAAACTCCTTTTTATTCAAATGAAAGCTGCAAGAACAGGTTGATTAAAGAAACAAGAACAAACCAGGTACATCCTCTCTGCTTGCATTAAAATCTCTTTCACAAGCGAAATGGAATCACATAACAAGGAGTGATCGAAAAGGCACGTTACATGTTAGACAATGTCATTGTGTATCTGTAGTGATGTTGCACTTTTACATGTGAAATCCGAGCTCTAGTTACAAATTCTGCACAGGCACTAAACAACTGAGTAACGCATACAAAAAGATATAGCACTGTAGAAGGAAAATACATCTTTGTCTTTAAAAACTACGTGACAAGACAAGACATAGGCAAGACACAGGCAAGACATAAGTGTTTGCATATTGGCATTCCTCAAAACGCTACAGCCACACTTTTGTGAGAACAAACTACGTGTACGTTTTGATAACGAAATCCCCTCTGTCAGATTACTGACGACCAAACTCAAGGGGAAGTGCACAGACTACATGGACTCTAAGGACAGAATGGCGTGCATTCCCATCCCATACCGGAGTAGAGATGGTTGTTGGTGCACTGGAAGTAGGATGGGGGCTGGCCAGGTTGGCCAGCACCGTCGCAGGTGTAGTAGTAGATGCAGCTGTTGGTACGAAGGGTGCATCTCCACCGGAACATCGGCGGGGGGCAGTTGAGGACTATCTGCCGGCGAACTCGGGAGGACCCGCCGTCAGCACCGTCGGACTCTGCGGAAACATTTTGCACATTACAATAGCAGCAAGGCGAGAATCTTTTAACAAAGACGTCCGAGTATCGATGTGCGGTCACGTTTGTCGTGCGACTTTTATCGAAGGATTTTCAGCGATGCTGTTATGCCTGACACCCGTTTAGGATTTCAAACAAGAGTTTTGTGCCACATGCCTTACTGAAAGCACAGATATTTTTCAAAGGTTTTGATTTCTACAGTCCAAGAATTCATGCGATTACAACGCTCAGTTCTGTGGCTATAGGTCTGGAGAGCAGAGTAGCTACAGAAATACTCTATTCCTACCTCGAAGTGATTTTCAAAGTGTTGGAACGGTTTGATTTATTCAGAAATATAGCAGCATACCTGACTTCCCTTCCTCGACTTCGGGTTCCTCTCCGATCTCCTCCACACTGTGGATCTCGTAGTCGGCGCACATCTTCTGCATCTCTGGGCTCAGGGAGGACCTGTCGTACACCGGGTCCAGCAGGACGCGTTTGTTGGTCTCTGCAGACGTCTTACGGATGATTTTGGTCTGCACATTGGGGTCCTGGGAAAGGAAATAGACTGGCATCAGCGCTATGCAAATAACTGTGTGTTGATATATATATAGTTAGTGAGCAAGGTTCCACGAGCATGCATCTGCTAGGAGAGTTGGAATGGAGACCTATTCAATCTGTGAAGGTGACAGGTGAAACAATGTGACTGTGTCCAACACGACTTACAGCGACTCGCTTGAGTCCTTCCTCCACGCGCTCGAACGGGGCCATGTCTTCTGGCATGTCGGACAGCAGGCACTGTTTCCTCTTCTCAAACAGGGTCATCATCTTCCTCTGGAAAGAAAATAAAAAAGTGGTAAAGGTTTTTAAGATTTGTTTAACTTGAAATCAGGGTAGGAGATGTTTTGGATTTTGAAACCAGATCCGCGGTAACGGGGGGCTCTCAAAAAGTTTAACGCAGGTTCAAATATCGTGTTACTTGTAAAGGTTAGAAAAACAAGCGCACTGACTTACAGTGTTGAAGTCCAACATGACCTTGCTGTCGGACACGGTGTTGTGGTCAGGCACACTGAAGATCACAATCTTGTCGTCATGATCCACGTCAGCTTCCTCGTTAAACTTCGTCCCGCGCTCGTTGATCGGCAGGGTGAGGTGCTGAAATTTGGTGCACATATTAGTTGAAAATTAGACTGGCCGCATACACGTAGTAAAAATGCACACTAGCTACTGGCCTCGGAGGTTGGCAACCGTACATGAAAGTTTCCTTTGCAGTATCTTTCACTGCGCCAGATAAGAAGCCCGTCAAAAATTGCCATCGTACTTAGAAAAACATTTGCATGGATTAGGCAGCTTGACTTTATTACAAAACAATGTATGGATAGAAGGCTTTAACGTCTCACCTCGTACTTTTCCTTTGCCGCGGGGGCGGGCGCGGCTGCTGGAACAGCGAAAACACCTGCCACACAGGCCATCACCACCAGTGTTATCAGAGCCATCGTAGCCTGGAGTGACAGACAAAATGAAAGTTTTCTGTAAAATGAACGCACTACTGCTGCATAATCATGGCATTGGGGGTTTCCCGTCCCATAGACCAGCCGCCGACAAACCAGACCAAGCTGTTGTGCCAAATAGCTACCCTCCCGTCGGGAATCGTTTGCATTGCCTTAGAGCATTTGGACTAAACTGCAGCTATCAAATGGTCTTTGCGTTCAAACATCTCCAAAGAATGAATCTCTTGTTTTCCGCTCTTTTCATGTTTCGCGTGCGAGAGAAAAAGAAGGGTGGCAAAGCAAAATACACTAAAATGCATGCAAATGCGCTGAAAATGAAAGTAGTGCAACTTCTTACCATGTTAACTTCAGCTCGGTGAAAAGTCGTCCGGGAGATGAACCTGTCGGTAAAATTAAGCGTATGATTTACAAAATTGTTATTTTAGTTCAATCGTCGAGGAGATTCTAGTTGACACCGATCTACAAGATAGAGAAACCAATCATATCACATATTTACGCGCAAAAAGCGCTCTGCAAAGTTTGCAAAGAAAGTTGCAGAAATACAATTCTGAGGATGCCTAAAAGTCAAAAGGAATAGAAAATGAAACATCGATTCGGGAGTAATATGCATAGGTAGAAAAAAAGAAATTAAAAAGAAAGAAACCGCATGAAGAAACAGCCGTAACAGCAGACCAACTTACAAGTTTGCAGATCTAGAGTCTTCAGAAGTTGATTTCTGGATGTCCGTAGAAGTGGTCTGAAGAAGTGCGAGGAACGGTGGGTTTTTATAGGGTGGACGGCACACCTGGCCGACTCAAAAGAATGCTTCCAAACAAAAGATACCTTCACATCTGATCAACATATGACGCAGGTAAGTCCTTTTCCAAGAAAAGGTAAGGTGTAAACGAAAATATCAAATAACATTTCCTCATGCGCATGCAGGTTATGAAGCTCTTGTGCGCATGTCGAGAAAAACGGTTCAATGACCTGTGAAAAGAGAGCGTCTGGGCCCTTGAAAATCAAGACCCTTATTCTACAACCATGTAAAATCACTCCACACCACACATTAAACAAGGTACAAAGATATCAAATGTGGGAAATACTCGCTTCTTGGCGGTCTGGAGTCTGGCTCAGAGATACTTGCACACTCCCCAAGCAGATACGTGGTTTTGGCTGGTTTTGTACTAGCCATATAGGCTATAGACAACCACATACCGATGGCGCGGTTGCCTTTTTTCTCAAGAGAATGTTGTGTTTGGGAGATAATATATACTAATCTTGAGTGCATAGAGGCTAGATTAACGGTTCTGAGCATGTCAAGACAGAGCCTTGAGTCGTCTTAAGTCTGAAAAAAAAGCCATTTGAAAGGCATACAAAGTAGTGGGCGAAACCTTTCCTTCACTCATCTAGAACCATATCTGCACTTGGAGATTGACTGAAGACTTTTCCTGACTTTAACTTTTACCATTGTTCAGCCTTAGCTATATGGTCGCAAAAATTCGACAAATCGAGTGCTTTTGTTGAATTTCTAAATGTTTATTAATCAGCGGCGTCCATTCAAAATATCATTATGATAAACTCCAGCCAGGCTTAGATTTGCCCTTTCGAGTCGTTTACTAGTAGTTTCCAAAAGAGCAAAATACTCTTGAATGCATTTTCAGGGTACAACTACAAACTTAAGCTAACTTTCTTACTTCTCCTTACCACCATAGAGGCGTTATGCATCAACAACGATCCCCCCAGGTGAGCGGTAACATGTCAAAACACGCCCCTGCCCTGCCCGTAGAAACTATGATCTAATCACTGCATCAGTTCCGTAGCATAAACAAGGCGTCAACATCTTGTCATTGTTTCCTCAATACCTTTTGTGGTCGTAACGCTACGTGTTTGTGATGCAACACCACTTGTTGATGCCTCGAGTTGATCTCCAACCAGATGTTGGGGGAGGCTAAATCGTTACATTTTCCTATCTGCCCTTTTCTGTGTCAGTCTGCATCCTCAACATCGAAAAGGGATATTCGTTAATCTCCAAGCAGAGGAAGGGGTCCTGCTGATGCTGATTTTTGACGAGTTTTGGGCGTTTTTGTCGGGCTTTCTACTTTGTCATGTTTTTCTAATCGATTGGTGAGATTTAAAAAAAAACATGACAAAGTAGAAAGCCCGACAAAACGCTTAAAAATACGTCAAAAAACAGCCGTATCCACTTCTCTGCTTGGAGAGTACAATGCAACAAGTCAAGACCTGTCTCTCCCCTGCCTTCAGACACCATTACGTAATCGGCTTTGACATGGCAGCGTAAACAAGGCGTGTTCGTCCCACCCAAATTTCCTGAGTACGTGTCGTTTGGCATGTGAGCCAAACCAACTTGGCAGCGCAGGTGTTGCAGCTAAAGTCGCACTTCGTGGGAGATCATACCACTAATTGAGGAAGTTCTGATCTTGGTTTCTTTGATTAGTCACGGTGGTACTTTCAAGGACAGGCAGTATGCACAGAAGTGGCTGTGCGGACATCTCCTCATTAATGCTAGGGTCACATTTCCAAGCCGGGGCCCGGCCGGGCTGTTTGCCGGAACGAAATGTACGACATAGAAGACAACAAAAAACTTAGACGTAAAACTGGTTATTCATAAGCATGATCTGTGTATATTTCTTGATATGAATTTTTATTTTACGTTCCCGCAAACATCCCGGCCGGGCCCCGGTATGGAAATGTGACTCTAGCATAACTCGACCTCCAAAATCTTGAGTTGCGAGTCCGTATTTATAAGTTAATATCTCCATGATGAATACTTTATGGTCGTCAGAATTGATATCTATCACAATAATATTGCAATCTATCAAAGGAATATGTGATACGTAGGTAATAAGCTGTCAAGTTTTCTGACGTTGCTAGATTAGGCTGTGCCTGTGAACCTTCAGTTGTTTTGACCAGATACCTCATGAAAAGAAAGATAGTGAAACGTCAGTGTCTCTGTACGGATTGAACTCATGACGTCATTATGGAAAAGCACTTATTTTTTCTTTAGACAACAGGGAGATTGATATAGAAAAGTAAACGACATTTGGTTAAATTCACATTTCGTCATACGGGAAACAAACCTTTCGATGGTTTATTCCTTTGCTGATATTGTGCATACTTAAGCGTCTCAAGTTTAAGCTCCTCTGGATCCGCTAGATTAACAGCTTTTAGCTCATAAGTTATGAAAACAGCTCCAGACTGAGGAAACGCGGCTTTTTTCCTCCTAGGTAAACATTCGGTTTTCTGTGTACGTCAAGCCGGATTTACCTTGAAACTTCCATTCAGCCACGTAGAAGCCAAATAAAAGACAGAGTCATGTGACAAAAACACAGGGGGGAACAGTTAGCCCTGACTCCAAGATGAGGTTCACAAAGTGATTAAGACTAATTGAGGAAGTAAAGAAAAGTTTCTATGGGTGTGGCTCCTTACATGGAACTGAGCCGCATGTCTTAACTTGTCCATGGGAGAAAAACACGGATTAGAAATATAGAAGCGCTGACGGAACATTTGTACCCACCCCAACGACGAATTTTCTGTCACCTTTCATATTTTGGTGTTGCTTTGATAAAATTCTGAAAGCGTTGTGTGATTGTGAGGAAACCAAGATGATCATTAGAACGACGACGGCATTGCTGGCCGGTGTGACGTCGAATAGCCGAGAGGCTACATGTAAGTTGGGGACATGAGATCGAGAGGTCACAGGTTCGATTCCTGACGTCCATGACCTTCCTCACTCCTCCCAGGTGTAAGAATGGGTACCTGACTTAGGTTGGGGAGGTAAAGGCGTTGAAAGGAGAGGGGTGGGCTCCACATCCCCACAACGTATCCTAGACAGTAGTGGATAACAACCCACTGCCCCTTCGACCGTGTCATATCTGTGTGAGCTGTACAAACTAACTGCATTTTCTTATCTCAACATACATGCGCATGAATTTAAACAAATTTCTGGAATAAATTTTTCCACAAACTTTTCCATGAAAAATGGAAGCAAGGACAAAACCGCTGTCTTCACATTTTTGATGAATGTAAGAAGAGGAAACATAGTGGGCGATATTCAGAAGATGTACATTTGACGTTGGAAGAGTTACGCCCTGAGAAAATGGACAAATTGCAACATACGTGCATTTGTTAGGTGACAGCATCTTCGGTCCAGATTAAAAAGACCCCTCCCAAGCTTAAACAGCATACGTAATTGTTTATATATCAACAGGATGTATGAAGGATGCAGCGACAAGGCACACCTGTGGTATTTTCTGGCGGATTTTCCTCGTTCCTTCTCACCACTTTGTTTTCATAGTTACGCTTTTTGTGAAGTTTTATCCCTATAAACAGAGTAAAAAAATACCTTTACACATGTCCTGTCATGTTGAGGAGTGTTTGATTAAGTGTACTCAGCTCGGCATATGCTGTAGTTTGCTCTCGTACGAAACGACAGAATACACACAGAGTTTTAAAACGTCGACGTCAGTGCCAAGATTGCTACTAGTTACCCTTAAAAACAACAATACCATACATATCACATAAGTTTTGGTATCATCCAAATCTTGAAAGCAACCCTCGTGGCAAAATAACGGTTTACAAAACAACGAATTTCACACAAGTGTAACAAATTATGACCTTTTTTTAATTCTGTGTATTGATAGAATAAATCAGAACCTTTTGTTCAGGACCTCAGTCAGGGTCATTGCCCTTATAGATAGACAAGACTGAATGAGGAAACGACTCACGTTCAAATACCAGCCCTCTCCTCTGAGACAACCATCGCGTGCAGGTGGCAGACAAAACTTCCTCTTCTTGGAAAATTATACTTTCATTTTCGGTAAAAACAAAGCATCGTTATCACAGGTGTGTTGTCTACACAGGCCAAGTGCCTTCTGAGAAATCAGGACAGTTACTCAGTCGTCTGGGTAGTCGATGAATTTATGCTACCGCTGTTTATACAACGCGCTTGTATTAGTGTGTGTATGTGTGTGTGTGTGTGAGAGAGAGAATGTGTGTGTGTGACAGAGAGAGAGAGGGAGAAAAGGACACTGTTTGTGTGTGTGTGTGTGTGTGTGTATGTGTGTTTGACAGATAGAATGTGTGTTCGCGTTACCAATTGAGTAAATCCTTCCTTCTTTTGGCCATAACAAATAACAAAAGGGTATTTGCGATAAATTTGCCTTGTATAGCAATGATGAGGGAATGATTAAAACATAGAACTGGCATTTCAGTATATCACTTTACTTTATTGCACTGAATAATAAGTCCATGTGTCCTTTCGTCACACAGTAAGACATCTCTCATGGTCTGGTGATTCTGATCTAACCATGAACTACGATATGGGCCGTTTTAGATATTAGTGAACTGGTATACAATAAAGAAACGTTGTCAAATCGGGAACGAAGTCAATACACTGACAGAATAATCAGGGCCTGAATTTGTTTCTGTAACCAGGGCAATAGTCATGTTCAAAGAGGATGATAGTGCGAGCGCGAAGGGAGGTTTTGTTGCAAGGTTGATTGTTGACTTTCCTCATCTTAAAAATTGTCAGGTTCTGATGAAAAACCGTTCTACCATTATCCCCGGAAGTTCCAAAGCATATCAGTAGCTATAGATACAAAACCAGATGTTTCTCTCTTCATAATTGCAGTGTAGTTTTCAAATATCTCGCTATGTGGGGTCACCGAACCGCCACGCAAACCTTTTTTATTCTGCAAATAAATGCTAACAACATTTAATTCTGTGTTAAACTCCCTTTTTTTTTCAAATGAAATGTGACGAGAATACATGAACACATTAAGTACATCCTCTCTGCTTGCATTAAGATCTCTTTCACAAGCGATGTGGACTCACATAACAAGGAGTGATCGAAAAGGCACGTTACTGTAAAATACATGTTAGACAATGTCGTTGTGTATCAGTAGTGATGTTGTGCTTTTTCATGTGAAACCCGAGCTCTTGGTACAATTCGACTGAAGAACTAAGTAAAGAATACAAACAGATATAGCACTGTAAAAGGAAAATGCGTTTTTGTTTTTAGCAATTGCAAAGAATGAACGGGCAAGAACAGTTCATATGTGTAACCATATTGGCATTCCTCAAAACGTTACATCCACACATTTGTGAAAGAACTACTGTAACAGTAACTACGTGTACGTTTTGATAACGAAATCCCCTGTGTCACATTACTGACTGTACAACTTAAGGGGAGGTCCACAGACACATGGACTCTAAGGACAGAATGGCGTACACTCCCATGCATCACTGTGGTAGAGATGGCTGTTAGTGCATTGGAAAAAAATAGTTTCTACTACTTTTCTCTTAACGTTAAATCGCGGTCGCTTTCAATACTTCCAAAGTGCCAAAATTGTCAATTTGAAAAAATCTTTGGAAAGCTGACACCTTCCACCATCTCACTGGCGAGTTTGTTTGGTCAGATGTAGTCGTTAACGCAAGTTAGAAAGGGATTTGTCGGGAAATGGCTGATACGAATCTGAGTTTCAATGCGATTCACGTGGTTTGATTGGTCGGGGTGACTATCCATATCATCCAGATTGTGTGCCTTTTTCAGTAATGGAAAATGTGTACATGAACCTTTTTCATAAAGGAGAGTACACAACTGTCCATATTCTTCATGTTCATTCTTGTATTTATTTGCAGTAGCCACACATAGTGGGCTCTACAATATTATCTGATTCTCTCACCTGTCCTAAATGTTGCCATATTTCCAACTTACTACTCTTTACAGAACCTGTAATCACTTAGCTAAAGATGGTAGAAGCCCTGCATTAGATGTTATGGCACAGAAGCATGATTAATGCAATCAGCAAATCCAAGGAACTGCATGTACAATGAAACCTACAAGGGGTGAATATGGCAGAAGGTATCTGGAAAAAAGGCACTAGGAGTAGATATATTAAATCAAGAAGCTATACAAAAAGGAAATATCTGTACAAAAGTATTTCGAGGCTCTGAAACTCCTTCATCAAGCTAGAATTTCTTCCTGCCTTACTTTTTTTGAAAATAGGTAAAGTGGACTGGCACACGATGTAATGTTCCAATTGCTAGCATTACACTTTCATCTTATGTTTTCACATCCATCTATCAAGAATGTTAAGTGTAGTTTACTGCCCAAAAGGCACTCCTACACACTGAGGATCCTACGATGTACTTGTACATGTACTAGTACAATAATCCACGCATTTGATTGCCTATCAAACTCTGGATGGACAATCGCAATTTCCACAATACTGTCCCAGGATTTTACATTTATAAGGATGATAAAGGTATTTCCAAATAAGAGCCTTAGATTAAACCAAAATAATTTCAATGCTTGCAGTTACATACTGGTAATGTTATAGTGTTATTCTCCTGACTTCCCATAGATCTTTGGAAGTGAAGAAACAGCCATCATTCTCCTGATAGTGATACGAGCCTCTCTGTCTTGTCTATATTACATTGTGTACCCAAAGTTTGACCATATTCATAAAAATGTACTGGGTATGACAATCTACATTGACTTATAGATCATTATTCATAGCAAGAAGCTACTCAGTCCTTAAAGTTCTTACAACTTTAAGATGCAGTATAATAAAAACTGCCTTTATTTGGAGTGTGCACGAAAGTAACAGCCATGATACAACCACTTGATTCAATTGCCTACTTGTCTAGCTACATGTATAATTGCACAGGATGGTAAATCAAAGTACAGTATTATACATTGTACAGTGTTGTCAAACCTGTATTAGGGACTACCTCTGCATAAGGACCACCTGGCCATTGCAGCCACTTTTTAGTGGTCCCTTAGATTATTACCTCCATTTTATTAATATTCTGTATCTGTATCTGTGTAGCCGGTATAACTGCCCTTCAGCCTAACACACCAGCTTTGCAGGCACGCGGCGTGGCAGCAGCTGGTTGTATTACACCTAACGACCTGTCACACCTAACATTTGCACATCTAGCTGCATGTATATATACCCAAGCACTGAGAATCCTGCCTACAGTAGACTGTATGGTACATCTCAGTTGTCCAACATAACCCTAAAGGCAACAAAGATGAAAGTAGTCATTTACTGGTCGTTGCAGAAGGGGTTTCTAACCATTATGATTTCCTCTTTAAATAGACATTACACACATGGATTTTATCCTCGTCTATTTTGATATGTTGGTTGCAGTGAAAATGTTGGGTGAAAAATTGTATTCGTTCTGCGAGCATTAAAGAAGGCTGAGTCTAGCGACATAAAGATGGTAATTGCAACAATAAGCTACATGTAGTTCAAAGTTTGAACTGCTTATGCAGGGTGTGATGCATCGTGGTAGTATGTCAAAGCTGAAGGCCCCTAAGATATTAGGATATTTAGGGGCCTTCACCTTTAACCTCAAACATGTGGAGTCCAAACCATAAACTGGCTTATTGGGGTAGTGTCATTTTCACTGTTGCAGAAATTCCTCTTCCAGAATCTTCTTGTACTCGTCAAAGCCCCCTTCCACGCTTCGAACCGTGCCGTTCCCACATACCCACAATTCCTTGCACACGATGCGGATGAGTCGCTCGTCGTGAGATACCAGGATCACACCGCCCTGTAGAGACAAACTTACTATCAACATCTGCGTCATTCATGTTCTTTTTGTCAACATAGAAAGCCCCCAGAAAGTGGAAAACAAGCACACAAAAAAGACATATCTTTAGTTTTTGTAAATTTCTAGTTATTTTCATTATAATTGTGAGTTTCTCACTGATTCTGTCTGATGCAATTTTCCCACTGGCTCTCAAAAAGCAACAGACATGCATATAGCAGGACATTAAAGAAAGGAAATGAGATTCTATCTCTAAACCTATTCTGGGACCTTTCTTGGAGCTTTGACCTGACTTCCTGTCAGTATTCCCATGCCTATCATGTGGAAATCAGCCGCTGCATTCAAATAACTACGGACACACAAGCAAACAAACTGACATACTGAAACAAAACCCTGTACATAATAATATGTAATAAATGATAATACCTTGAACTTCTTGATAGCCTTCCCAAGAGCCTCTATGGTCTCCATGTCCAGGTGATTGGTCGGTTCGTCGAGGATGAAGAAATTTGGTCTGGAGTAAAAAAAAATCATAAAAAGATGTAAGATTTGTATTGTTAATGGTTATGTTTTTAAAAACCATTTATTGAAATCAGTACAAGTTTAAGTTTAAATATTGTTAAAAGACTTTTTGTATTTTCTAAAACTCCAGGAACAGCATACCTTGCATTTTTATAAAATACACACATTAAATAATCCAACTAGTGATGCTGTGAACATTGATCATATCGAACTAGTAAGAAATGAGTGCTATACTGAAGTATAAGATCTTATATGTATCAGCATACTGCATGTAAACAGTGGTGTCAGAGTTGTGCAACGGTCTGAGCGTTGTACACCCATCGAGCCTTTTCCGCTAATCTGTCAAAAAGTGTGCAAAAAAACCCATACAGATTTGGTGCGCCAATGTGCCAACATCTACACACTTGCCACCAAGAGCTGTACATTTTGTTTTTTTTGTATGTATACAATATGTACACCCAAGCAACTGACAAGGATCATGTATCATATCAACTACTCACCTGACCATAGCCATGTTGGCGAATGCTACCCTGCTCTTCTGCCCTCCCGATAGACTGGCAACAGGCCTCATGGCGAGTTCACCAGACACACCGTAGCACCCCAGCTGATGTCTGTACTCTTCTACCTTCTTACCTGTTATGAGTTAAGAGTACATACAATGTAGTGGCATTGTAAATCCTGTTTGCTTCATTGCTTACATGTACATGAACATTGACTGCTATTAATGTACTGCTAGCCTACGTTCAGTGTAAGAAAATGTTTCCATGCATAATCATATAGATTTGTAGGATATACATGATTTGTATTGGTGATGGGGGTAGACAGTTAGGCAGCAGGGAGAATGTTAAAATCCTGGCACCTTTACAAAGATTAAAGTTCAGATCAGCTCCACTAATTTACAAAATTTGCTGAAAAAAAGCCTAAAAATTGCATCATGGACAAATGTTTTAGACAGTTTCTTTTTCTTTACCTGGAAACCTGGATGCCAGCAGCTCGACAGATGTGACGTTCATCTCTAGTTGGTCCACGTGGTGCTGGCTAAAGTAGCCTATCCTCAGGTTCCTACAGCAAAAGTTTCACCAATAGTCTTGTAATAACAGTGATACTGATAGGATTTTAAGTTTGTCAGTTGTGAGTAGTATAGTGGGTGGTGACACTGTCTGCACCTATAGGTCATGTATTACCGTTGTCATCACAGATAACAATACTGAGTACTTTGAATCAATTTTGAAAAACCTTCCTCAAGATTACTTTCTACGTAACAGGTTCTGATGGACAGTTGGTAGGATACACTTTGCTGACTCTCTGAACTAAATTGACTGCAATGACTGCATTGTTAACAGTGCTCTTTTCGTACATCTTTACATTTTTGAAGATGGAAACGATAGATTTCTTAGTTGTCCATTGAAGTCCATTGAAGACTACATGTACCATTGTGATTCTGTATGATTCAGGTCAAGTATAATGGTAAATAATCAATTCAATCATCCAACTATGCAATTGTATTGGATAAGATTGTAAAAGTGCTCACCTGTGTACATGTCTGATCCCATTCACAGGATCCAGTTCACCAATCAAGATCTTCAACAGGGTTGTTTTACCTGTGCCGTTCTCACCAACCTTGGGTAAGAAGCAAGCAGAACATTTTGAATTAGAAGAATTCCTCATTACAAAAGACATTACTAAATTCTTCATCCTAACTTTGCTAAAATGTGGCAAGGTGGCCTTGTGGTGAGCATTGAGGCTTGTTGATCTAGGTCTGAGTCCTGGGTTTGAATCCCTGGCAGGCCCAATACTAGTATCGTGTCCTTGGGAAAGGCACTTAAAACCTAATTCCTCATTTGAGGTGAAAATGAGTACCTAGCTTCAGTTAAGGATGTCCTCTTAGATGGGATGTAAAGCTGGAAACCCTGTATTTTATGAGGGCTACATCTCAAACACATTCCAAACTCACCACACCACAAGAGTAGAGGTCCTTCCCAGTGTGAGTGTATCAAACTGTACAGTCTGGTCTTATGAAGCCTGTACTTACTGTACAAAACCGGTGTATCATGCCGAAAGGCGCTTTACCGGTCATGCAAAACAAACAAACGTTTCTATCACTTGGGAGTGACTTACAATGGCTATTCTTGAGTCCAAGTCTGCTGATATGTCCAATTTCTTGAAGATCGGCTTGTCAGTGCTGTAGTAGAAGTCCACTTCATCCAGTCTGAGGATGGGCGGGGACAATTTCTCTGTTTCATCTGGAAACCTGGCAAAACAACAACAAAGGAAATGACTTGCAGAAAGGAAAGATACTGCATTTTCAATGTGAATACAAGTCAGTACCAAGGAAAGATACTGCATTTTCAATGTGAATACAAGTCAGTACCAAGGAAAGATACTGCATTTTCAATGTGAATACAAGTCAGCACCAAGGAAAGATACTGCATTTTCAGTGTGAATACAAGTCAGTACCAAGGAAAGATACTGCATTTTCAATGTGAATACAAGTCAGTACCAAGGAAAGATACTGCATTTTCAATGTGAATACAAGTCAGCACCAAGGAAAGATACTGCATTTTCAGTGTGAATACAAGTCAGCACCAAGGAAAGATACTGCATTTTCAGTGTGAATACAAGTCAGTACCAAGGAAAGATACTGCATTTTCAGTGTGAATACAAGTCAGCACCAAGGAAAGATACTGCATTTTCAATGTGAATACAAGTCAGTACCAAGGAAAGATACTGCATTTTCAGTGTGAATACAAGTCAGTACCAAGGAAAGATACTGCATTTTCAATGTGAATACAAGTCAGTACCAAGGAAAGATACTGCATTTTCAATGTGAATACAAGTCAGTACCAAGGAAAGATACTGCATTTTCAATGTGAATACAAGTCAGTACCAAGGAAAGATACTGCATTTTCAATGTGAATACAAGTCAGTACCAAGGAAATATACTTCTTTTTCATTGTGAAAACAAGTCAACACCAAGGAAAGATGCTTCTTTTTCATTGTGAAAACAAGTCAGCACCAAGGTAACTACATTTCCACTGACTATGTAAATATCCTTCACTTCTTAGGTGTGGTGATGAACAGTGCAAATACTATTCGGCACAAGGACAGTTGTAGTGCTTTAGAGTGAAAGTATTACAGTACCAAGGGTAGCTCATAATGTGGAAATGATATCTTATACTATGGAACAGTTTGTATACTTACTTCAGGATGACATCTGGCTCTTTCTCAATTGGTATCAACTTTGGGCTATAAGAAAGGTTTTAAAAATCCATTATTTGTCTATCTATGGGCCGTAAACGGCTATCGGCCATTTCAAAATCATATTTCTGTAATGACAAAAGTAAGGAAAAGAATATGATTTAACAGCAATCTTGTATTAGACTAATTCAGAGCAAAGGTCAAGAATCTATGAGTAACAAAAAATGATTGCTATAATCAAGACTTAAACAGAAAGAGCTATAATTGTACTATTCTAAGAGCTACATTTCAGGTAAGAAGTGTGAAGTGAAAAACATCCATAGAGTACTGAGGGTTAAACCTGCTTTTGTACTAACTTTATGTTTAAACATTAACTGGTCAGACTTACAGTTTTTCCAGTAGCTTCAGCTTGCTCTGTACTTGGGAGGCTCTGTTTGCATTGTACCTAAATCTGTCGATGAACACCTAAGTTGGAATAGAATAGAACCACAATTTTACGTTCTTTCTCCACAACATGCAAAACAACAAATGAATGATTTCAAATTGTTGTTAACTATTAACAAAGAATATTAGAATAGATGTAAAGTAACTACAAATTCATTTCAGAAAAGGGTGGTGCAATCCTTACTACAAAACATTGTATTAAACATTTCTGTCAATAGTTGTGGAATAGGGATTATCTTAACTCCCTAGAACCAGACCCCTAAGCAATAAAAATTTGTAGCAAAAGACTTCTTTGGCAAAGAGAAGGCCCAAAGAGAGCAACTCTCTGTACCAACTTAAATGCAATGATAGAATATTGTCAAGGGATGTTTACACTACTACAAATAACTTAAGCATAGTCAATCAGGAAAATGTTAAGGTCTACAAATGTATCAGTTAAAAATTATAAAGCCATCATATAAGTCAGAGTATCTAACCTGTATGTGATCTCTGTACTGCTTCTGAGACTCATACTCCTTCTGTTGGTTCTTCAGTTTCTCCGTCTTGGTCTTGAGGAACATCTCGAAGTTTCCGCGGTAGTAGTCCAGACGTCGGGAGTGGAAGTGGATGATGTCAGTGGCGACGGAGTCCAGGAAGAGCCGGTCGTGAGACACGACAAGGATGGTTTTGGACCACGTCTGCAGAAAACAAAAGGCATAGAAAAACTCAACTTTGCAGCAAATGCAGTTATTCCAATCATAGCATGTTTACAGCACCATCTAGTGAGAAAAAGGGGAACTGCAGGCAATGTAACTGTAAAAGAGCTGCAAGTGGATGTACATATACATGTAGGTAACGAGAATAAAGGAGTAAGAAATGAGCTGACCTGAAGGTAGTTTTCCAGCCACAGAATGGCTTTGATATCCAACATGTTGGTAGGTTCTGAAAAAAAGAAAGATATCCTCAACCAATAGTTCAAAACAAGGACAAACCTTAATCAACAGTTTTGCACACATAAATCATAATGCAATATAGGACACTAATATGAACTTATTGGCACCAACTTCAATGAATGTAAGAAAAGACGTTTGTAGAGATAAATTGAATGAAACTTACCGTCAAGCAGTAAGAGATCTGGCCTGTGGTAGGAAACAACACAGTGTTCATTTTGGAAAGTTCAGTCTTTATGATTACAGAAATAGAACTAAGACAGAAAATAATACATGTGGGCAACAAACCTACAGGAAAATGACATGCAGCTCTTAAAACATAGTAGTACTGTACATTATTTTGTATATCACACTGAGAAATGCTAAGTTTCTACCCATGGGTGAAGCTTATAAAACAACTGATCCAGAAAACTTACTTCATGAAGAGAGCTCGTGCCAGAGCCAGTCTCATTCTCCAACCACCCGAGAACTCTCTGTGTAAAAAAAGGACAGTTGAATACATTTGGGAAAATATGTATAGTCACTCACTATGGAAGAATGATAAGTGATGACCTGGCATTGCATCATTGGGTAGAATGCTCTCTTTGCATCGGTGAGGCCACAGGTTCAAACCACGGCCGGAACATGCAAAAGGCTGGAAAAAATGGTACATACTCCTTCGTCTGCTTAGGACTTAGCACTTATGAGAAAGAGGGAGTTGAACACATTCCACTACTAGTGGACAAGCTACCTACTGTAGTGCTTGCACAACTGTGTGGCTCAAGGGCTATAGAAATGGAGATTGACTCTGCCCTATACATCAAAAGGTGTAGAAGGATTTAATTAAACATGAAAATGGAATGGTGGATGAAATATACACATGTGTAGATGACTACCACTAGATATACATTGCTAATCCAAACTTTAAAACTTACTTGGTTGTCATCTCCTGCATTCTAGGTGTGAATCCCAAACCACAGAGAATCTGTGCAGCTCTAAAACAGAGAAAAAAGAGGCGACTTAGTTTTGTCTAAAAGTCTAAGAAAAAAAGATGTAACTACGGACGGTAAGTATGCATTCAAAGATTTTTCCAGAAGGATTTTGCATCAGAGTGCAAATATGCTGAAATCTTCAAATGAAAACTATTTCATACATTTATAAATAACATGTATAGTTATGAAGGCAGGATGGCAAGCTACAAAACAGAGGACAGCCACAGAAATGTTTCCATCTGTTTGCTCTCTATATATTCAAAGATACCTAGTATATAAGTACTGAAGACAGGGAGAAAATTTATGGCAACATTATGTCAATATCTTACCTTGCTGGTGCCTTGTCAGCTTCAATTTCTTCTAGTTTGGCATAGATCTTAAGATTTGAAAGAATATACATATTAGCAATATTAGTTACCATTTCCTCGAAAAACATATAAATCTGTTGTAACAATAAGAAATAGTAAAAGGACAAAACAGGCATACATGTACTTGTAGATCAAATAATATTCAATGCCATACAGTCTTTATATTTTCAACACTATGAATAACTTTGACATATCATTTTCCATAGATAAGTTAGAAGAAACAGTTATTACTTAAAGGCACTTAAAATAGCTGTTAGTGTTATCGCGGAGCTCACCTCTCCTAACCTTGCACTTCCCCTGCCATCTAAAGTGGATGGACTGGAAAAAAAGAAATACCGACATACATGTAAGTACTAGTTACTGTAAATTTTGAAATATTTGCAGTGGTTTTCATGGTAACCTCTGTACTGTGTAACAATACTGATATTCTGCTGACAGAGCATTTTGAGACTAGATAGAGTTAGACAAACAAATGAATAAATCATATGAAAACCTTTGTATGAAGATTCATCTTTGATGGTAATTGACCTATTGAATAAGCTATACTGACCTATTGAATAAGCTATTTCTGTACACAAAGTAAAACTCTTTCCAACAAGCTTTTGACCAGTCCTTTGATCCTTCTCAAGTTGGTTTGACCCGTGCTCGGCACCTTTGACCCGATGCTGACATCACACTTCTGCTCAGGTCAAGTGTCATAGGCTTCGGGTCAAATCAAATCAAGAAGGACCAGAGGACTCCGCTTTACGTTGTGTACAGAAATAGGGTATAAATCCATTGATATATAAACACCTTGTAGAATTCAGTGCTGCTGTGAGTTCTTTTTCTTCTTTCAGTAGACTGGACCTGACAAGGTCGCTCTCAAGGACACTGTCGACAGCCATGGTGTTGTCCCCGACGACCTCCTGCTCCACGTGGAGCACAGACAGGTGGGAGGGAATCCTCAATTCACCACTGAGGAGGAGAAAAAAATGTTTTTTTGGCTGAAGTTGATGGCAAGGAACAAAAAAATAGACTCTAAGTCCTACTTCAAACATACCTTTGGATAGTCGTTTGGGTTTGAGTTTATTCAGATCCACAATGATGATGACAATGATTGTAGCTGTGATAGCTTGTATAGAAAAGCCCATCATTCTGTGCTTAAAAAGCTTTTTCTGCACTGTTAGCACACTGTTTGACATATTACCATGAAAAAGCTCCGTCCCTGAGGCGATGTCAAAAAAGATTACTAGTATTACACAACACTTAACCTGAGTTTTTCACATTGAAATAGACTTGCTCAAAAATCTTGTAGATTTTGTACAAGCTAGTCATGGTAACAATCTTGTTTTTAATCTTAGCTTGCTGCAAATTCATAGTCATTGATCCATACAGTACACTAACAAATAAAAACAATACCTTGATAACATCTTGAGTAGTGTTGTTTTCCCAATGCCGTTTCTGCCCACAAGACCATATCTCCTGCCCACAGCCAGATGGAGGTCTGCATCTTGGAGCAAAACTCTGGGGAAAAGTTCGCAAGATAAGCCTTGACTTTCCATATTTAGTATAATTCTTAGGGAAAATATTCATGCTAATATTGAGCATTATGCATATTCTCTCATACAATATTAATTTTGATATCATCAACCAGTAAATGGGTGTGCAACACTGTGGCCACTACATTACACATTCAATTTGGTGTCCCTATTTTCATTTCAATGAATCGTAGCCCTCTAGATTGTACACAAAACATCTATATTTTAATACTATTATTTAGTTTTGACATCTACTGTTGTTGTTTGAATTTTAAAACTTCATGGTATCTATTTAAGTGTTAAAAGATATCTGGTTGTCCAAAATGTTTTTGCTATATTTGACAATAGTAGCCCCCTCCTAAAGGTTTTTCCATACTTTGCCTAAATAGTAACACGTAAGATATGATGGAGGTTTTCTCACCGATAAAACAGATAACAAGATTGACATCAACTCACTTGTCTCCAAATGCGACGTCCAAGTTTTCCACATGAATGTCATATGACCGGTTCATACCAGATGCGTCTAGTTTAGCTTCTCTTCTGTTAGTGGCCTGGCTAGCTGTGGCCATCCCAATTTGACTGGAGGGAAAGATATCAAAGACATTCATGTTTGATAACCTTGAAATGTAGATTTGTCATCTAGATATCAGCTTGGTTCCCTTCTAGCCTTTGATCTCTAGTAAAAAATGCAAATTAGATATTTAAATAATCTTCATATCAATCATATACATCACAAAAATAGAACAAAAATGTTTTGCAGAGACTGATCTTACATGGTTTCCTACATATGAGTATTCAATTACAAGTTTTTACTTAAGCCACATAGAAACAAATACTTGGCTACGGAATAGCCAGAACATAAGTCTACAAACAATTTTCTCTGGTTATCTAATATTCGTAGTATATCATTAAGATTAAAAAGAAGACTTGTGAGACTCACCAGTCTTCTACTTTGTCTTCCTTCTCTGCTCGTTTCTCTAGTTTGGCTTTGGACTTTGCCTCAGCCTTCTCTAACTTTTTTGCATCCACAGCCTACATAGAGACCACCCAAATTACAACTTTATAAAACATGATGATTACACCACAATCACATTTTAAGTAAAAAATACAAAATCCTGTTAAGTTTTCTTCATAGAGAGGTATATTTTTGTAGCTTTTGTAACAACACTGCTCAAAATAGAATCAAATCCACAAACAAAAGTCCATAGAAACTCACAACTAATATCTATGCCTTTCACACAAAGACTATACAACCAAAGCCGAGAGAGAAAAAACATGTTAATATCTTTCTCCCTTTTCAAAGGAAAATCCTATAGATTTCCATTTAAAGTGAATACATCATAATCATCATAGTAACAACTTACAGTGTTAAATTCTTTCCTGGCCATCCATATACTTGTGGATTGTTCAGATTGTTGATCTGTAAATTGATAACATAAATTGGAAAAGTAATGAATTTGATGTACATGTACTAGTTGCTTTGATAAAATCTTATCATCATCATCATGCAATCTAAGGCCATTTTCTAAATACTAGAAAAGCTCCCTGCACCTATGTAATGTTCTATAACTAACATGCCAAAAATACTAGTAGTTACTCAAGCAACTGGATAAAATTTTGAATTATAACTAACAGATTACCGTTACATGCACTCATATGAGTCATTGAAAAAGGAAAGAAAACATAAACCTCTATGAGTTTTTGATAAATTCTTACAAAAACAATGTATCTCTTTTCCAAATAAGACAATTAACTGATAACTAACTAACATCTAACTAATTCTAACTAAAGTTCACTTACTAAAATCCTCTGCCATGGACTTGAGGTGGACTGGAGCATTGAGTTTCTGTCTCTCTGACACTTTCGAGTCATTATTTCTGGAACAATACGACACACAACACATCATACATGACGTACCAACTTGTGCATGATTGTGTTGCGTAGATGAGTCCTTTGTAATGTTTGTCTACTTTGCCTGTATCCAATACTAAGACGAAACCTACTAGTATACAGGCTTTTATCTAGGCATGTGTCCATGGGTCATTTGGACGCCTGATGATAAAATAAGAAGGAATTGGACGCCCTCTTTTTCAGCTGGACGCACAGAGGACCCCCTGTTTCCCTGGTAATTACAGACACATGTTACTGTGTTACAGTGTCACTGATGCTTTTTCTAGTCCTACCAGACACTGGGACAGCATGAAAACTGATTGACATACAATTATCTACCAGGACCCCCTGAAAACTGATTGACATACAATTATCTACCAGGACCCCCTGAAAACTGATTGACATACAATTATCTACCAGGACCCCCTGAAAACTGATTGACATACAATTATCTACCAGGACCCCCTGTCTATAAATCCTAGCTAATAGCCTGCTAGTATAAATGCAATGGTAATATCAAAATGAAATAAAAGTATTATAACATGACTAGTGGCTAACTTAAAAATAGATTCAATGGCTTTTTGAGATGTGCACTCTGCTGTTTTTAGGCAACATAGTTTGTCATAACCTGTCATTGGTACTGGAAAAAAAAGAAAATTGCTGCCGTCAGTGGATACAGAAGTGGAGCGACAAGATGTGATGATACAAATGATTATCACATGCAATTACATATGTACTATATCAATGTTCCTGATGCCTATTCCTTCTTGATAACATTAAGAAGTACATGTACATGTAAGTAGAGCAATCTAGAGATTTAACCTTCTTAGCCAAGTTCAATGTTATAAAATAAGGACAGTGTTCTCACATGTTGAGAACCCTGATCATCTCCAGACAGATGTCCCTGACGTTGTCCTCCCCGGTCCCCTCCTCTGACAACTCCAGTAACATCTCACCAACAGCATCGTACACATCCTCACTGGACTGGATGTCTTCTGCACTGCTGTCAAGCACTCCTGCAGGAAGATAGGTAAGTTAAGGCTCTTTGGAGAAAGAGTTAAATAACTGATCTTACGGTTGATGCATTGAAGTTTGCTGTGTTTATATGTTCTCGGTTTTTGGGGTATTACCTCTTCACCGTAGAAAGGCTTACCCTGTCTTCTGCCCACCTACCATCTTGTTTTAGCGGCGAACTAAAAACTGCAGCGAACACTCCATTTTTTTGCGGTTGGTCCATACAGCCTTGTGGCAGTGGCTATTACCCATTTTTCATACATGTATGATGCCATCTGTACATGTGCCATGTTGGATTACAGTACTGCTTAATCCACTTTTCTGCCAACAAGGTTGCCAGTTGATTCAAATTATGATTACATGTTAGGGTTAGGGTGTCAGTGAAAAGCCTGTATATGACAATATGAGAATGAAAATCAATTGATCACTTTATATTGTAACAGTCAATGAAAACATTATGAAGACTTTCAGGTCATTCATTAGGCGTTCATTTTAGTAAGATTTCAATATCATTCAACGTCATAGTTGAAGTGCAATGGAGTCCCCTTTCTATCCATACATAACATCCGGTTTGGTGAAGTTGAAGAACCACAAATTGCATACGATTACGCAATCACAACTTATTAGAAAAAGTAGGGAAACGTTGTGTACATATCTAATGAAGTTGAACTTCAGAGAAAAGAACTTGTAGATAACCGCCCTCTGTCAGGATTAAAACCCAATTCAGATCTTTTAGGGAAAATAGGAAATACGTGTAAAAATGTTAGCTCAGAAAAAAGCCCCCCTCCCCAACTCATAAGTGATCACGTTGGCGTAAGCCGATAATTTGCCGAACGCCGGTTGGCATTTTTCAACTCATTTTCGCAGAAAACGCCACAATTTTGACACCTTTTAGATGTAAAGACTCTCTTCTTTAACTTTACACAACAGAAAGGCCAACTTACCGACAATATAATCGGTTAATTCCGAATCAATTGACGGGAAATACTTGATCAAGATATCACTGCAGGCAGCCATCTTGGATATCCCACAATCCTTCACGTTCTCATCAAAACAAGATGGCCGCTCCGTGATCAAAATTCTCACTTTTCAGCAATATTCCGCTTAAAAGTGACCAAACCGCACGTTTCGTACCTTTCTGTCGGGGATTTTGCATGAGGGTAAGAAGTTAAGATTATCCAGGTACCTCAAAACAGATTTTAGACGCTGTCTCTGTGTGGAAACCTTTCAAACTCTGCATGTTATTGAATTTTGATGGGAGGGGCGTCTCTGATTTTCAGATTCTCTCCATAATCATATTTATGTCATGAAGTGCCTTGTGACTTTTTCAGAGCCAGTTGCAGGAGACATCATGGGAGCTCAGCTGACAAGCATCGCGCCGTCACAGATACTCAGCGTGGACAACTACCTGACAGATGTCATAGATTATGAATATGATTGCAGGTATGATTTGTAAATAAGATAACCTCATTAACATCAATCCGCCGGTTACATTAATCCGCCTCTTTGCAAAACAGTAGGATTGAGGGATCTCTAGTGCAGCACCCCTGTATAACCGCCCTTAGGCATAACACACCAGCTTCGCAGGCAGCTCGTTATATTACTGGTAAATAAGGAGAAGCTAGACCGATAGAAAAGCGGATCCGCAGAAAAGAACTTTGCAATAGAACTGAGTCAGCTTACAGGTGTGACTTGTAGGTGTGAGGTTGTCATTTTCATATGGGACTGTTATGCCATAGCCGATGCTGTAGGCTGATGTTGATCATGATTCTACCATAGTCAATATCGAACGACGGAGGCCATATATGATCATGATCATGAAAGTGCAGTGAAAGGTCACAGTGAAAATCATTGTAAATATTTCATGATTCACAGTAGTTACAGACAAACTTTAAAGGTTCAACTCCCAGAAACAGCATTCAGGGAATGTCTGAATATGTTGATTAATGCTGAATACAGTATTTACTATAAACAGGTATGTTATCTTAATATTACACTTACAAATGTACACAGAAAAAAGAAAGTTTGCAGACTGTGACATAGATTGGTTGAATTAGAACTTTTTTCATATGAATACTACATCAATGCCTCTGATTTCTTACAGCCTTGGAAGCACCCGTTTCTTTAAGGTGGCCCGAGCCAAGTACAAGGAAGGCCTGGCTGTGGTGAAGGTGTTTCCTATATACGACCCAACTCTGCCACTTAAACAGTACAAGGAAGAACTAGAAGGTGACATGACCATAAGTTATACTGAAACAGTACCAAAATCTTAATTCATTAGTTCATCATATTCATTAAGCATGCAAATGTAAGTAAATATATCTTACATGCAACTACAAATAGGTACAGATATAGAACTGACATTGTATCTGTAAATAGTAACGTTAGATTTTAAATGGCAATTGTATGAATGTGCAGGAAAAGTACAAAATATACTGTTAAGTTACATGTATGTTGATCTACAAGTGTAGGTTTATAATTAATTTCTGTGATGATGAATTTCAGACATCAAATCAAAGCTGGAGCCAGCATCCAACTGTCTCCCTTTCCAGAGAGTTACTGTAAGTATATTGCTTGAAGACTGTAAGTATATTGCTTGAAGACTGACAAACTTTTATGCACTCAATTATTCTCTGCCCAGTTTTTCTCTTGCAAATTTGATGCTACGAGTTAAATACGAATAAACATATACTAAGCTATGATATAGAAGATATTATATGCTAGTTTTAATTTACATTTGAATTGTCAAATAACCAGAGCTGGAAATATGTGTGGATTTTAGGGCTGTCTTCAGCTTTTAATTTTCTTTCCGTCCCACTCATTGTTTGGGAGCCAATGTGTTTCATGTCATAAAGTTCAGATTTTGGGACAGACAAGGTAAAAGAATAAAGCAAATTTCTGTCCTGGGACGGAGGGATGGGTCCTGGAGACAGCCCTGGTGCAATTTCATTTTTGTGCACATGTTGTGACAGTACTGTTGTTGTGTGAATGTTGTTCAGTTGTCGGAGAAGGCGGCCCTCCTGTTCAGACAGTATGTGCGAGGGAACCTGTACGACAGGATCAGCACCAGGCCCTTCCTCAACAGTGTGGAGAAGAGATGGATCGCCTTCCAGCTCCTCTGTGCTCTTAACCAGGCCCACAAACTCAAGGTAAGGCCTAGGAAAAAGATGATTTGTTTCCGGTTGCCCGACCAACCCTAGCAAAACCTGCCAACCCTAGTCTCTTTTTGGTCGACAGGAAGGTACATAAATTGTATCATTTTCCGTCTGTACATCTGAGTGATGAAAATTCAGAACAGAATCCAAGAAGTCTTGCATATTCTCCTACAGACTTCCTGTATTTCACACTCTGCTCATGATTATTGTCCTCATACCTTCCAGTCGAATTCTTGCAATTGGTTTCGGTACAGATATACATAGGCCAGACAGCCCCAAGGCTGCAGTACCATCACAGACTACTAGTTGGTGCTTCAGTACTGCTGAGTTGCTAATGCTGCAGCTGAAGGCACTTATAATCATCTTAATGCTACAAAAATGTCACTCTGACAATTTGACTTCAACACCAATGCTATATATATATATAATGTAGAAATATACAACACTGTGCACTGTACACTGTAACCTTACCAACATGATTATACACAAGTATATAATAATACAAAGCGGGTATATGACCTTTTTGTGCATTGATTGATTGATTGGTTGGTTGGTTGGTTGGTTGGTTGGTTGATTTGTTGTTGTTGCAGGTTTGCCATGGTGATATTAAGACAGAGAATGTGATGGTGACTGGGTGGAATTGGGTCCTTCTCACAGACTTCGCCAGCTTCAAGCCCACATATCTCCCTGAGGTATAACATTCTTCACATTTCACATACCAAGCTTCATAGAAGACAATGCATTATTACCTTCGCGACGAATGGTTTCGTCGAGAAGGTTATGCGACGGTGCTTGTCTGTGTGTCTGTTAGTGAACAGAATAAGTCGAGAACGCCTGGATGGTTTGTTGTCGTAGTTGGTGTGTCGGTGTGTATGTGGCAAATCTCAAGATGATTAGATTTTGGGCGAAGTGTTTTGCATAATTAACGAGAAAAGTGTAAAAATGTGTTCAATTGTATGCTTTACTATGCGTTCTGGTTGCGACGTGTGGGCTGTATAATGTTTCAGGGGATATTGATGGGGTCACAGATGGGGGGCAAAGTTGGTCATGAGGGGTCATGAAACGTCAGTTACATGTACTGCAGCTGCCAGGGACAAATTGGCTATCAGCCAGCTGTAGGGCAGATACAAGAGATAGGCTTGCCCTGGTAGGCAGTAATGCTTTAAAGCACTAAAACAAGGGCTCAGAAAAGGATTCACCTTAATTGCAAGCCCCAAAAATTCTTATGCACCAGAAAGCCACATCTGTCTACTTTAGAATCATGCAAAGAAAATAGACAGTTGACCAGCTCGTTCTCTCGTAACAGCTGACAGACGAAAACAATCGTCAACTTTGACCTACTCCCAGCCTGGAAGAGTCCACTCCGAGCATGTGAAACCAAACCACAAAGATATCTCCTTACACCAATTAAAAGACTGAAACATACAAATTTTGACCAAAGTTGGATATACACGGCCTTATATGAGTAAGAACAGTCATTAATGCAGTGCCACAGCATGGGAATACCGAGCATGTCTGTGTGTCTGTTAGTGAACACGATAAGTCGAGAATTCTTGGAAGGATTGTCTTGGTATTTGGTATGTTGGTAGGTCTCGATGAAACCTGAAAATGATTAGATTTTGGGCCCCCTATCGGCTTGTTACGGTACTGCAGCGGAACTTCATGTTATGATATCTCGTGTTGTGGACATGCTATGGAACTGATTTTTGAGTGGTAGATAGCTCGTTGGGCAGAGAGTAAGTGGTATAGGTTTGGGCCCCCTAGCAACTTTTTTGGAACTGCAGGGGTAGGTTTTGCTTCAGACATTGAAAGGGAATAACTCAAGAAGGGCTTGATGGAAGGTCATGATTTTTTGCATGTACATAGCTTGAGCGATGATGTACATGATTGGATACTTATTATGCAAATCAGTAACTAATTTGCATAATTAATGAGGAAAGTTTATACATTCATCAATTTCCATGATAGGACTCGCAAACATGTGACATATGTAACTGAGGAAGAGAGAAATATTAATAGATATCAGCTATGCAAATGAGAAGCTCATTTACATAATCAATGAGAAAATAATATAACTCGAGATGGGCTTGATGGATGGTCATGATTTTTGGTATGTAGATAGCTTATGTGATGCTTTGTATGATTGGATGATAATTATGCAAATCAGATTATAATTAATGAGGCAATTTTAAAAACCTGCTGTGTTCCATGATATGACTATTCAAATATGTGACATTTGTAACTGAGGAAGAGAGGAATGTCAATAGATAGAAATTATGCAAATGTAGGCCTAATTTGCATAATTCATGAGAAACTACTATCATTCCATACTAGTAAATAACGGCAATTTCATACTTGTTGCATTTAGAAGTTGTGTGAATGTGAACACCATTGAATCAAATTATGCTAATAAGGAGCTTTTTTGCATTATTGATGAAAAATGTTAGCATAACCTTCTTTGTTAAGCTCATAATCATAACAAGGAGGTTTGGACAACTTATGTTATTTGGGTGAGGAGGATCAACTGGTATGATTTTTGATTGATGCAAAACACTCCTAATACGTCAGTCATAAAGGTCAAAATCATTTCGCGAAGGTATGAGGTCGTAGAACTCTTGTTTTCTATACAAAACAAATGCATGTGAATTTATTCCTTTGTCGCTGAAGGTAAAAGTTACTAAGATTTCAAGTGCCTTTCTCTCTCAGATGATGGATATTTCATGTTGGTGTACATGTACTAAGTATGTCTTATGTGACTGTGCATCTCTCTCTCTATCTATCTCTCTCTCCCTATATATATATATATATCAATTAATATATGTTATATCAAATTCTGTTTTATATTCAGCATCATTTGATTTGATGTCATTACTTAGAAATTCTGTTTTGATTCATGACTTGTAACCGCTTTATTCCATTTCTTCAGGACCATCCTGCGGACTTTTCTTATTTCTTTGACACGTCCCGCCGCCGGGTTTGCTACATCGCGCCGGAGCGATTCGTGGATGTGAGGCAGGAGGAAGAGATGAAGAAGGGGAACAAAATGCAGACCCTCCTGGAGACGTCCTTGGCAGAGGAGGGGTTAATCAACGTGCGACTGGGGGACCTCACGGCTGACATGGATATATTCTCTGTAGGGTGAGTTGTAGATCAACATACATGTAACTTAATGGTATACTTTGTTCACTGCTTAGTAAACTTTCATGCAGTGTTTGACAGAATATTCATAGTAAAACTCTTAAGGAAAACTCTGAAGAACGTTGCTGTTGATTTGAATTAGCAATGGTAAACATGTGGACTTACATGTATGTCATGTGTTGTAATAAGCCAGCTATTAGTAACAGTTTCCTAGTGTTCATGTGCAGTCACAGTTTAAGGTCCCTCCTTATGAACAATTCTTTATCCAGACAAGAGATACAAATGTATTAATACACGTTCTGTTGAAACACTCAGTCACATTAGCTTTATTTATTCATAAGCCACTGCAAAGCACTTCCTGTCTTACATCTTTTTAAAGTGCATTGTAATGTTCTGCACTGCAAATCAAGTTCAAAGTTTGGCAAGGAGGCAAGCTGATCATGAATAAACAAAATGCAAAAAGTACAACACATTGTATCAATATCAATACTGAATACCCATCTACAGATCAGGATACAGTAGGTTCAAACTTCAATGAAAACCTCAGTGTTGTTTGAAACATTGACAGTTTGTTTGACTTCCCAATGACATTTCTGAGAGAGACTTTAAAAAAGCTTCTGTCTACCTACATGTAGAAATCTTGAATAACATAAGCATATAGATACATTTATATACACTTAACACATTTAACATTCTCCATGCTAAGGTTATTGGTAATCTTTTGGCACCAAATTTGCATTGATCACAGCCGGGAATAGGTTAATGAAAAGCATCATGATTAATATTGATAGAAACCTTTTTGTGATTATATGATACTTCTCATTTTGAGACACCAGGTTGAAAAGTGCCTTAAGTTAGATCAGTATGATTAATAGTAATTAGCCTGTTCACACTTTAAACATGCGCAGCAAGATGCATTAGGTATAATATGTCAAATGTGAAGGTCGATTAGTTGTAAACAGTTCTTGTCTAGACCATGCTAAATGCATGTCCAGAATTGTTTTGTTTATGTCAAAGCATCTTGCTGCGTATGCACAATTTAATCCATGAACAGCCTTATTATAAAACTATACAAGTAGCTCTAAGTCTCTTCAAGCTTTTCTGTACAGCCACATATACTGGCATTACATATGATAACATCAACACCAAAAGTAAGTTTTTCTTAGTCTTTAAACATGCACACAGAGCAGCATTCTGCATAATACATGTGCAATATGGAAGAGTGTAAGCCAGAGTTGGATGGGGAGCCATTCAGTTCAGTTGTAGCAAGGCACATCCAAAACATTGTTTCTCAACTCTACATAATTTACAGACAATACCAAGTTAGGCACAATTACGTTTGTCATACAATTTTTTTGTGATGGATTTTCAGCAAGCTCTTAAGGCTTATATGATGACAGAAACAGCTGTCGGCAAGGATATATATCTTATGGCAACATTTTATGTCACAAACAAAACACAATATCCACAACTTTTGCGAAAATACCTTCAACTAGGTGCTGCTTACTACATGTAGTACCCATGCTAGTACCGGTACAATACCACAAAAATTAGTTTAGACTGGTACAGCCTGGTCATAAGTATCGTATCTGAATAGAATTTACAGACAATACAATGTACACTCAAGTTCGTATATGTACGTGTATATCATGATTTTTAGGACAAGCTGTCCCAATCACTTAAACACTGGAGAAAGATGAAGACATGATATTGTATGGGTGTTGAAATCAGCAGCATCTTTGATTTGAGATTGTCTTGAAAGCATCCTTTGGGTTCTCTTCATAAGATACCTGAAGTCTAAATAAACATTCTGTTAACTGTCTATATTCAGTGTTTTCAACAAATACAACCAGGCCATTACAAAACATGAAAGGAGTTTCACTCATGTAGCTCTAGGTACACGTCCTCAGGTTCCTCGGGCATGGACCCCAGGGACGATTTTGACGACCCACCGTACGCGTACACGTAGCGGCCGGACGGGTGGTGGTCCACGGGTTGGATGTACGCATGATCGTACTTGTCATAGTCGAACGTCTGGTATGGTTCTTCAGACTATGCCAGAAGAAAACAATCATTTTGTTATTCTGTTTATGTGCCAATAAATCATTAAAAGGACATTTATTGTGTATACTTATCACTGGAATAATCCGCACAAAAATCTCAAAATATTTTAAACACTCTAAGGGTATGAAATTTGTACAAATTAGACATTCAAGTGTGATGTTCCAGGTATAATGTTTAAAAAAATGTATCCAATTTCAAATGTATTTTTGAGGCTTTGGATTCTTGTTTGCAATGCTTTGCATGAGTGTTATTATGTAGTCATCTATAGTCTACTTTTCCTGTTTATGTATGTTTCACAGTATTTTGAATATTATATTAAATCGTAGCACTGGGAATAGAACCTGATATAAACTAGGATGAGATTACATACCTCTAGATCATCATTTCTTCTACCCCCTCTCCTTGGATCCCTTGGCAGGGATTTTTTCCGCTTCGGTACTTTTCTAGGAGCCACGGGCGGAACCTCATAGACTTGCCTCCCCTTCTCAACCTTCGGGGTCCGTTTGTCCCACCAGCACACTTTGAGGGAGTAGGAAACAATGGAGAGGATGGTGAGGAACCCAATAGTGGTACAGATCATGATCAGACCCTTTACTTTGTCGGGGCTTAGGACAGGAGATGATCCTTGTCCTGTCACATTTCCAGCTGTAGTCATGATTGAACTGCTGAACATTGTATCGGTTATCCAGGTCTGGTTCCCTTGTGCAGGAGCTGTCGTCAAGTTGCTGGGATTTATAGAAGCGGTGATGTTTTCGATGTTGGTGGAAATTGTTTGGCTGCACGTCTCGCATGCGGTAGACGGTGACGCTTTCACTGTCGTGTTTATTGTGTCGTTCGTCATAACCATCGGCGCAGACATTGTTCCTGGCATTTCTGCTGTTGTGTTTGTTGCAGGTATGCTCCCTTTCTCTTCTGTACTTGCCATGGTTGATGATGAAAGCGTGCTGAATTTCTGAGATGAAACACCAGTGGTAGTGACTGTTGGTGTACTCATTGTTTGAGTAGGCACTGCCATCATGGAACTCGTTTCTTTCGTAGTTGTCATCGGCAAAGTACTTTTCACAGAGTTTACAGTCAAAGTACCATGGCTTGTTATCAAAGTACCTCCAGTGGTACTGGTAGCAGTACCTTCATTCTGCTGGGAAGAAACAGTCGCAGTACCCTGGGGGGAAGTACCTACAGCAGAGCTGACTGTGGTACCACCAGTGGTAGGTACTGTTGACGTATCAGGAGTCACTGTTAGGAGCTGTCTTCCTATCTTGTACGTTGGTTCTCCAAATGTTGTGGAGAGAAGAAAGAATCCAAGATACAGCAGAAGAAATGCTGATCTTCTTGACATCCAGTCAAAGGCCGTCATGTTGCTGTAGATTATATTAGCTGAGAAATAAAATAAAAGGTCAGTGATGGTACATTTTGGTTTGATTTTTATCCTCAGATTTCAATCATCTGTGATAATTATGATAGTTCTAGACTGAGCAGAGGCACATGATAAGTTTATTCATTTTGGCATTGCTAGATCCAGCATTTTATATGTGAGGCACTGACACTGTAGCACTGTACAAAATATAGAAGTTGCTTTAATTATTACAGCATAGCATAGTTGCAAAGTGATATATAAATGGAATCTACATTGTTTCCAGGATCTATAACCTTGCTGTTTATCCCATTAACAAAGAGGCTAACTCAGCAGGTTGCAGGTTAAATACAACAGATATTTTACCTGACACGACTCAGTGAATCCTTGACCAAACTCCTTGATGCAGATTACAATGTACATAGAGCACTCAGAACCACTGTACATGTACACTTTTAAGCCATACATGTTGCTCCTTTCTTAGTGATATCTAGAGTTGAAAAGTTGTTGTTTTTTGGATTCTGACCTCCAAATCCATGTAAGCGGGGGCTGTAACAAGAAACCTGGGCACCACCATGGACCTGTGCTCATGTTACCGTTCACTCTTAATCTAGCAGAACTTTCTCCAGAAAGATTCCAGAATAGCTTAAAACTGTAAGAAAAAGTATAGACTGATGACACAAAGGTGGTAGTTTATGAACAGTTTGTAAACCCTGGGATGATTTTCTTGTTCTTTGCTTACATTTAGAGAAAACTCACAGAAGAACTAGTCCTTACCTGTGACATGTACACTTCCTGCAACACAAGAAACTCAGGTGTTTTCAGGTATAACTTCCTGTCAGGGGTGAGCTGGCCATAAATTTGACGTAACTGCATCTGAAGACATTCTTCAGGTTTGCAAGTGGTCTGTTGTTCTTGAGTAATTAAGACATCAGTGGTTCAGTTGTGTTCTGCTGTCTGTGTCTTCAAGATGTGAGATGAGACATACCAACTTACATCTTTGGCCACTCAACTGCCTTAGAGAGATTTGTCCAAATTTGCCATCGAATTTCACAACAAACAATTTTCTTTCTCACAGGTGCACTATTTAAACTTATCAATGATATCATATCACTAAATGAAATAACATGAATGCTACAGATAAGATGATTTTACTTCACTCACCCCCGTAAGAAAAATGAAGTAGTCTGTCACGTCTTGCTGACAGTGTGTACTTTTAAGCGTAGGGTGTGTCTGGTCATGCCTTATATGGCACCTAACTGTGTACCAAACGTATTGTCACTTTGCTTGTTGTTCTACAGATCCGTAATATAACACCTCTGGCCATTTTACAGACTGTGTTTACTCATAACAATCCTATTTAAAGCCAAATTGCACAGTGCTAAGTTAGAGACCACCTTATATCTTCAGTGACACAGCGAAAAGTTTTTCTGCCATGGACTTTTAATTCTCTTACAAAATATACATTGTTGATACTTGCTTTCTCATAAAAGATTTGTACTAAGATGCACTGATACTGGTACTTAATATGTATCTAAAATATATCATCAATTTAACATAGATAGATTGTTTAAAGTCAATGTAAATTTAACTTGTCTATTTTAAGGAAATTTAGTGATTGCCGTATTCAATTTGGTACTTTAACCATAAGATGAAGTTGACTATGAATGGAAGTAAGACATTGTGTTTGCTCTTAGTAGATTTTTCTTGAAAACTGACTCTACATTGTTGTTGTGTATTAAGTTTAAAGTAGACCTAACATGTGTACCTGTGCTGTACTGTACGACCTTTGACATTTCCTGGGAAAGAAGCATGTTTGTAAGGTGGCACTGTTGTGCATGAATTCTTCTCTACTGATCATGCAGAAAGTGGTTTAGGGAGGCTCTGAAAGGAGATCTGCCTTAGCTGGTTGGGTTCCCTAACAGTGATGAACTCTACTTTACAAATGTGTTGTTGAATCCCCTTATGGATCCTTCCCAAATAGATGCACATGGTTAAATGGGTTTGAATTCTCCATGGTTGAAGTGTGAAGTAAAAAGGGTATAACTTACACACAAATATAGTGAATGCCAGGGAAATTCTTGGTCAACGACCAAAACAGATAACACAGTCTGTTGCCTGGGGTTTTGTTTTTGCATCAGGGTCTCTATGTAGCTGACTTATGCTGGGGTCACATTCCCAAACTGTTGCCCCGACGGACAGTTCGTGGTAAAGAAAAGTATGATTATCATATAAAAGACAACAATACAAACAAAGTGTAGAAAAGAATAAGTCATGAGCATAATATGTGCATATTTCTTGATAATGATTTATATATCCGGGCTTTTTTTTGTTGTTTCCTTTATTATACACAGCCCGGCCAGGCCTCAGTTTGGAAAGGTGCCCCTAGCATTATCTGAACAAAACAATATGTACACTAACAGTTAACATCGTGTGTCAACTGGATAGAAATAGAATGAACTTTTGCATGTGTCATGAATGTTGTAAGCTCACCAGTCCTACTGTTTCCTCAAAAAGACTTGCAGACAGGAAGTTATTCAGGTGGTTCCAAGAAGTTGTTTATGGGTTATAAGCCTTTGTTTGCTCAGGATCAGCACTATGCACAATGGAAATGCAGTCAAATGCACCCGGCCAACCACCTGACACAGCCAACGTTACATATTATGTATGAATTATATGTATATGGCCTCCGTCGGTCAATATTGACCATAGTGAAACCCAAATCCACATCAGCCCTACAGCATCGGCTATGGCTAAACATTATCTAGGACCTATACAATAATTATTGCCACATATAAGTCACAATCATTCTGTAAGCTGACTCTGACTCTGTTGCAAATAAAAAGTTGTTATTGCAATTTTGAATTATGTACACAATACACTGTTGACCTACATTCCCAGTACTGATATTCTTGTTGGTGGGACTTTAAGGGTTGCGAAGCAGTGTGGGTGAGGGGGTGAAGTCTGCCATCTCTGATTGTGTTGTTTGTTGTTCTGTTCCTCAGTTGTGTGATAGCAGAGCTGTTCACGGAAGGAAGCCCACTGTTTGACCTATCTCAACTTCTGGCCTACAAGAAGGAAGAGTTCTACCCCAAACACACCCTCAAGAAGATAGAGGATGAACATATTAGGGTACACTCTCTTTCCAAATAACGTTATGAATCATTATGAATCTTGCTTTTTAGACAGAATAGTCCAGTTTTGAATGTACCTGGACATACTAGATATGCTTGGACTGTGATTCTATTTTACATGAAATTTTTGGTTCAGTTATAGATTGAGGGGAAAAGAGAACCTGTATGAACTGTAATAGATTGATTCCATAGCCCCACCCACCTGCATTATGAAGATACAACTATTTAACAATGCTGTTATGAATATGCATATTTTGGGCTTAAAAATGCTTTTTTTTTTCTTCTCATTTCAGGAACTTGTAGAGCACATGATACAACGGGACCCAGCCAAGAGACTGTCAGCTGAGGAGTATCTAAAACAGTGGCAAGGTTCGTCTAAAACCTGATAACAATTCTCTGTAGCGAATAGATGAAAAAAAAATTGTTTTAATAATGATATTCAATGGAAATGCAGTAGTAACATTTGAAAGAAAGGAAGTTCCGCTGCAATACCATACAAACTTGCTAGAGGGCCCATCATAGAACATTTTGAACAATGCGTAATACTATGGTCTTATGAATTCCACAGGAAAAGCCTTCCCCAACTATTTCTACTCGTTTCTGAAGCTGTACATGGGGAGGTTCGCTGGCACACCTATCATGGCACCTGACGACAAGGTGGCCAGGTATGGTACAACACCTGTTACTTCACAGTTATGTGTCTTACATGTAGGTGCCCTGTGTGGAGCTTTTATGTTGTGAACAACTGTCTTGTATAATGTCTACTTGTAAGAAGTGAATCTGTCCAATTGCCCAGGAGCTTAGTTTAGTTCCAAATAATTACAGAGAGATCAGAATTTAGTAGATGTATGAGGAGTACACACTATATATTTTTTCTTCACATATTACATCATTGCACTGTATGGGCCTGTTTTTGTACCCAATCAAGATATTGGTTTAGCTATTGTGAACTTGAAGGAATATTTGTACAACTGTACTATACAAAACATTAGCTAAAGGAAAAGCCAGACCCTTACATGTATGTAGTTTTACATGAAATTTTATGCAAAACACACCCAACTCCAGTGTTATATTCTTTCTACCATTTTTCATAAATCCTTTCCTTTGGTGATTTCAAGTCTGCTTTCTACCCAAAGCTTGCACAATATTTATTTGTCCTTTTCTCTTGTGTCTCTTTCCCCTCTGTTATTTCTCTTGCCTCCTCCTCACATAGCTCAACTGAAATGCCCTCTGTATTCACTGATGATAAAATATCCAGGTTAGATTCCTTTGTGGTTTCTTTTACCCAAAACCTGCATAACACTTCCAACTCTTTCTTTTTCACTAAATATCTCTTCCTGCTCAGCACTTGTACTTGTAACATTTTCTGCGTGTATGTCCTTGTATTCTCTAAGTCTGCTTTTTGTATTACTCGTTGTTTTGTTAAACATGCAGTTTTGTAAGCCTTCTAGCTTTGATATCTTTTGCATTTGACTTCTTTATACACCAGCATTTTTCGTTGTCCCCAAACCCGTATCATTTTCATTTTGGAAGTTTGCACTGATATTGATAATTTTGTTTATATATACTTATATTTCATAGATGCCTTTAAGATCCATTGTATTTTGCTTGGGCATTTAAGCATCAGTTTTATACTTTAAATGCCTCTTTTAAAGGTTGAAGAATGACCTTGACAAAATCCTGATGAACTTGGTGCAAGAAGAGGATGATGGGACGGATGGGTCAGAGGTCAGAAGTGACACAGCAGGACTGGTGGTCATCATTTCCCTCATCACTTCAACAGTAAGGAGTTTAAAGGTCAGTGAACTACCAATAATGCCTTTTCTTGTAAAAGAAGTTATCATATTTCCCAAAGGACTGGAAATATTTCTTATGAGTGAATATTTATGAATTAAAATGCCTGGAAAAAAGTAAGAAACGGCCAGGAAGAGTTAATTTGTATCTAAATTCTTACGGTAAGAACTCCTTTCGGTTTTTCTTCAGTATTTCTAAAAGTTTGTATGGGGGATTATAGGGGAAATTTTGTTCATCCCAACAAGCAAATTTCCGTCCTGGAGACATCCCTGCATATGCATGTATGTCTGTTAAGATATGACTTGTAGAGCTAGACTGTAATACATAATCATACTATATGATGAGAAATGGCTGTGATATTCCTTTCTTTCCACCTGTTTGTCCAGTTCTGTGTGTCCAAGCTGATGGCCCTAGAGCTGCTGTTGTCCATGGCAGAACATGTTCCTTCTGACATCATCCTGGATAGGCTCATTCCATATATGGTGAGAATATGTAAATATATTGTTGGCTCATTCCAAATATGGCAAGGACTCTTTTTGTCCTGTATCTACAAACATTGTTTATGTTGATGAAGGTTAGACATTCAGGTACTAATAAGATACACCAAAAATAGTTAATCAAGCAACTAGATAAAATTTTGAAAATTGTTAAAGTCATGCAATGTATTTACAATAATCATTATCAATCCATTTTAAATGTTCTCCCCATATAGCTCTTCATGGTGAACGACCCATTCCCTCATGTCAGAGCTGCAGCGCTGAAAACTCTCACTAGGTGTCTCTCATTTGTCAAGACTGTACCAAGAAGGTATGACAAAGGGCTGTACTGATGCAGAAATACTGTTACTGAATTATATATACCGTAGTTACTTAACTGTTTTGTCCCCCTCCTCCTCCTATCCCTTGACCTCATTGTGGGTCATTTAAAGTTTCAATAAGATTATATATAAAGTTTAACAAATCTCAATTTCTGAAATCAGTGATGATGATATTTATTGACGGTACATTTGTACACAATCTAAAATGCACTTTGTTGTTTGTTTTGGTTTCATATGCATTTTTATGAATCACTTATATCAATGACAATGTGTTTGTCTACATTTTTGTATACAGTGATGCGAACATCTTTCCTGAGTACATTCTGCCCAACTTGGTAAGTACAACCTCTAACCTTTTGATTAAAAAACAGGGCTACTAATCACTAAATCACAGCCTTATACTTTAAACTGTAACTGAGTTGTATTTCTGTCAATAGTGTAAAGTTCATCTGTGTTGGTGTCTAACATTTTGTAATCTTTAATGATAGTCCCTTTTGATATTGTTTATTATTTATTGACCATATTATATATTTGTCTCGTACAGTCCCACCTAACGCAGGATGAGGTTGTAGCTGTTCGAGTGGCGTATGCAGAAAACATTGCCGTGCTTGCCGAGACGGCTCTCAGGTCAGTTATGATTAGCCTGTCTCCTCATGCCTTTGTAATTGTTCTCTAACATGCTTTTTTCTAGAAAGATATGAGGGTGATGCGTGGGAGTGAAGAAGCTGATAAATTCTATAGCTGCATTCATTGATATTATATGATGTTGATATGTAATTTTTTCTTAAATTATTTTCTCATCTTATTAGGTTCTTAGAACTTGTGCAGTTGAACCAGGGCTCTGACCAAGACAAGGACAATGATGTTGTACAAGATCCAAGTGTGCAGTTCCAGGTATGTCTCAGCAATATAGTCTGTTAAAAAATTATCTGTTTGTATTTCTAACCCAAAGGAGCTTATAATTATGTTTTTTCTGTTTATGAAAAGAAAATAGAAAATAGCTAATAATCCAAGATAATTTCTGTTCTTCCTATACCCAGGGCAGTTATGATACAGAACTACAAGCCCTGCATGAGATGATCCAACAGAAAGTTGTCACTCTACTCAGTGATTCTGTGAGTAACTGGAGTTGTGTGCTCTTCAACCTTCAAATAAGATTCACATTAGCCTTCAGCATGTTACACAACATAATTTTATGATGTAAAAAAGAGTTTCTAAAAAGATATCTATCGAATACAACTTACAATTATAGTTCATACACATAAGATTTAGTGAAAATGACACCTTGTATGTACTAGGTGGATGTAGTATATTAGAGGTCTGACTCTAATTATTTTACCAACTACAGTAGCTTAATAAATGTCATGTATAGCTTCTGTTTCACGTGTAAATCTGTTTGATATATCTATGACAAATTTTGAATTACTATCACAGTTAGATGTATGTTTTAATGTAAACTTGGTTATGAATGTTACAGTAGTAAAATTTACATTTTTTTTGTATTTACAGGAAAATACAGTGAAGCAAACTCTTTTGGAAAATGGTATTACCAGACTTTGTGTGTTCTTTGGGAGACAGAAAGGTAAAAACATTCGATATACAAAATACATTGTATTGTCATTGTGACTTGATCTAAAATTTTCACTTTTACTTCAGAATCAATGGGTCTGTAATTTTTCATTTCATCCTCTTTTCAGCCAATGATGTTTTGCTGTCTCATATGATCACATTTCTGAATGACAAGGTAGGTACATGTTAGAAACAAACCTTAAGTGCATTGTATTTCACTTCTAATTTCTTGTGGAATGTTTTTTTTTTGCCTTCATTATTTGATATTAATAGGACTGACTGAAGAATAAATTGTGTGGAAATTCAAAGTTACATTTTATACATCTTCGATAAAATGTTATCTACAATTTGCCTTTTTTACATATGAAATATATAACTGGTAGAATTAACTATTCACTCAGTAGCAATTATGATTGAGGGAAAATTTCCCTAATATGTAAATTGCAGAATGATTGGCACCTGAGAGGAGCGTTCTTTGACTGTATTGTGGGTGTGGCTACTTATGTGGGGTGGCAGAGCTCCAACATTCTCAAGCCTCTACTGCAACAGGTAGGTAATTAGGGAAAACAACATACTTGTTTTTTGAAAGTAGTAACAGTGCTTTATTTGTATCATGTATCAACTGAAAAAACAAATGGCTTTGGAAAAGCAGTCAGAATAATTCAATCATGTTTTGTTGTTTTATAACCCTTAGCACATTGAAGCAGCCATTTGGCACCCAGTTCCCTATTGGTTACATAGTTAGGCAGCAGGGAGAAGGTTAATCAAGATAGAATGTAGTCTGAGCAATGTGTATGTATAATGTAGTTCAAACAAAGTATGAATTGTCCAAATGAGGTATGAAAAAATGCTCATACTTTCAGTTTTTTTGGAAAAGTCTTGTACTCATATAAGCACTATGAGTAATTGAAGTCATATTCTTTGTGTTTTCCGATCTAAATCTATCTTTGTGATATCAACCGATAAAGTATCCTATAGCCATCTAACATACAAGTATTCTTTACCTTATACATAGGGCCTAAGTGACACAGAAGAGTTTGTGATCTGTAAGTCCCTGAATGCGCTGACCTGTCTGTGCGAGCTGGGTCTGCTACAGAAACCCATGGTCTATGACTTTGCCTCTGATGTTGTTCCATTCCTCTGTCATCCGGTAAGTACTCAACAAAGTGTGGTTTTCTAATGATTTATGTGCAGGACGACATTTGAATGTTATCTAATTCTAAAGATAATTTTTTTGGCATAATCTCATATTGATTATGAATGACATGTACATGATGCACTTTTTTGCTGAATAGTATCAAATATCTAGACTTGTCTTACATGTTTAAGATGTTAATCATTTTTGATATGTTGACCTGTCCATGGTGCTGAATGATTCTTGTATGCACAGATATAGTTTACTTTTCATGGTGCTGGGGAACTTTCAGTTTGCGGAACACAGTTTCTATTCCCATATTGCTGAATTTTATTCACAACCTTTGAATGGTATTTAAAGATCAATCTTTTTTCATATTGATTATGAGTGGCATTTACATGATGCACCTTTTTTTCACAGAATATTTTCAAATATCTATATACTTGGTCTTACATGTTTTACATCGCTTTTAATATGTTGACCTGTCCTTGGTGCTGAATGATTATTGTGTGCACAGGCATAGTTTACTTTCCATGGTGCTGAAGAGCTTTCACTTTGCCAGACACAGTTTTTACACCCATATTATTAAATGAATGACTTGTCAAATATGAATGTATCAGACTTCATGAAAAAGAAAGCGATGCATGTTACACAATACAATGTAGCCACAATCTAACTGAAATTTGTACTTCATCTTTTGTTACTGGTTTAATTATTCTAGTTTTCAACTTATGTTTACATGTATATCAAGAAAGTAGCATATGAATGCATGGAAGGAAAACAGTAGACAGGAAGGTGCCAATGTTTTGGTCATGCTTAAGAAAACAAGATTTTACCTTGACCTTTGACATGTTTGTTAGAATGCGTGGATCCGCCACGGTGCGGTGGGGTTCATCTCGGCCATGGCACGGACTCTGAACGTGGCGGACGTCCACTGCAACCTCATCCCTAAACTTGAACCCTACATCAGGATGCCGATTGTACAGGTAGACAAGGAGGTAAGTCTTACTTTACCTTTACCTGCTCCCATCCTCATGCCTCGGGGTTGGGGACTATCGTGGCATCCAGTATCAGCCTCCTCCATTCCCTCCAGTCTCTGGCTCTATAGGGCACACTCTGCCAGAGGGAGACCTATCCACTCACGGATGTCAAGTGTTAGAAAACAGGAAATTCTAAATAAGACATAACAAGTCCACATTGTTTCGAATTTTTTGGTGAAACATCTATTTTTGGAAAAGTATAATTTAACACCACATTTAAAAAATGTAGGGTTGTATGTTATAAGTACATGGATCACTGGTTTTCTATTCCAAGTACAATTCATTGCTTTTACCTTTTTGAATTCATGTAAACACATTGTTCTTCATGAAATTTATCAGTCATTTTCATCTTTTTACTTAGTAAACATTGTATCAATATGGCAAGTAGATTTCATGCCTCAGGTAGCAGAAATTGTTTACAGTATTGAATCTGGTTTATCCCTCTTCCTTCTAAGGTAGCTTGTTGGTACCAAATTTATATTCGATACAATATTAGGCAGCAAGGAAAATATAACTTGTACTACAATGTGTAATGATATTGAAATGAAACCAAAAGTAATCAAACCACACTGATAACTGATAATGATATATATCCCTGTTCACAGGTTGTCTTACTGAGTGTTTTGAAGGACCCTGTCCCACGACCAGTGTATGACTACAGTCTCCGGTCCCAGCTGATAGAACCGCTGTTCGACATACTACAAGACAGACAACTGCTGAGAAACCTCAGCACCAGGAAGGGGGAGAGACCTGTTTATACTCCCCCAGAGGACGCAAACTTGGTACAGGTACGTGTCCCTGTGTCTTTGTACTTGCACTGTTTAAACAAATCTAAAGCAACAAGAGATGGCAGATTTCACCCCCTTGGGAAGAACATACAGAAAAGGTACTGCTCCCTTTGGCAGAATGGAGAGAAATTGTGGTGCAGAAATCGCACACACAGACAAGTCAAAAACAATACTTGACTCCCTTAGGGATGTAGTAACTAGCAGCAGAAGTGTAATGTATAGAATTGTTGCAGAAGTGTGAAATTCACTGAATTATTATAATAGTACAACTGTGAATAATAGTATGACTGAAAAGAAGACATTTGAAATCATTGTAAACTATCAGTAAAATGTATAATGGCACTTCATGTATAACCTCTCTTACATTGATGTTTCTAATATTTTGTTATTCTGGGTGTCTTCTTGTGACATACATTTAACTATGTAGAGTATGACATTCTTATGACAACTCTTTCATTTTTTCAGCTCCTGAGAAAGCTGAACTCACAAGGGATGACAGAAATACATGAAGACAAACTCTTGGTTAGTTACTGTTGTGCAGAATCCAAAGCATACATGTACCATACAGTAAACTTTCCCATTTTTTATCATGTTTAACGTTTAGTCCTACAGTTTAAGTCTCATTCAGTTTGGATGATTATGTTACTTTCTGAAATCTGATTATCTTTTGATAGTAATTTGAATGTGCTACAGAAAGGTTAAGAAATGATTTTTCAGTTGATAATTTTTTTTTTTTCCGTATTCATACTGCATTACGGCACATGTTATCAACAGATGATAGATACTGTATTCAGTCGGTATAGTCTGAGGTATTGTTTGCTAGGTATGTAAGGTGTCAGGATATCAATGAAATTAAGAATCACTCACTCGCTCACTCACTCACTCACTCACTCACTCACTCACTCACTCACTCACTCACTCATTCACTCACTCACACACTCACTCACTCACTCACTCACTACTTCATTTCTTCTACAGTCTATGAAAGACTTCATGTTAAAGCTTCACAAGTCCAGAGCCAACTCTTCAGAGAACGTGACCACCAACGATGATGATGAAATGAACCAGGCGGGGAAGCTGAACCTTGGAACTCTGGGTAGAACCGTGACCCGCCGCCACGCCGATCTCGTCAAGGTCACGGAAACAAGATCGGACAGCACGAACAATAGGCAGGCAAGGTGGGGAAAAATTTATTAATGTTAAACTTTGTAAAATGTTGATATAACTCTAATAGAGTTTATCAGTCAGTAGCATGGTATTAGATAATATATACAGAACTCTATGTACACAACTGTTTTTAAAAGCATTTTGTGATGTGTTGATTTTTATATTATATCAAATGTTCAAATCAAACTCCAACAATTCAAACATTTTTTCAGGGGTTCCAGTAAAAAGAGACCTGGGCCTGAACTGTCTCCTATGGTAAGAAATGCAAAACATTCTTTGTGTAGAATACATCCTCATTTGTAATTAATACTGTCATTTCATAGTACAAAAGACAAACATCTACTACTATGCAACACTGCATGATTTCACTGCCAATTCTCTTGCCATGATTTTGTGTCTTATTTTCTCATCAGAATGAGGAGTGGCAGAGCATGTTTGGTTCATCGTCCAGTGAGCCCAAGTCTCTCCCAGCGCAGACAGTTAAACCTGCGTTCCAGCCGGACCCGCTGAGTCAGAGTTTGAACCAGCCAATAGCAGCTTCCCAAGGAGCGACACCACCAACACACCAGGTCAGGCGGATTTGTTGTTCTTTAATGCAAGTTTGTCATCCAAAATACTGTATCAGTAATCCACACGATGGGTAACTATATCAATTTAACTACATGTGTATCTAATCATCCACTGAGGAATTTCTTTGTGTAGGAAATGTTTAACTTATATACATTGAAATTGTAGTTGTTTCCTTTTGAATTTTTCAAGATTCTAAGCAATACATTTAAGTTGGAAATGAACTTGAAATTGTCTTTCATCTAGCAAAGTTATAGAGTAGACATTTCATTCATACTTACATTGTAAGTTGCAAGAGTTTGTAGTTTTAAGTTTGCTGATGACAATGTCAAAGGGATAACAAGAAGATGAACGATCCACAAGAAAAGCTGGGAAACATATTTTAGAAATTTGAATAGCTTTCACAACAGGTAGATGATATGTCATAAGAATTAAAGAAGGTGCTGTAGTTTTACGTCGCAAAGACGGATTGGAAACATTATCCTCCTATAAGTTTTCACCTTTCTACAGGCTGAAGAGCATGTAACTAAACATAGTCTACTTTGTTTTTTCAGACTAAGACAATCTCAGTGAATGCCCCCATAAGTATGAGCCAGCTGCAAGCTAGTACGGATGCCGGAGGCTCTCCAAAAAAACAGCCACCAGTGGCAGAGAGAGTTCCTGAAACTAGAAGTTCCAATGTGCAGGGTACGTTATTCTAACTATCACATTCTTGTTTCATCAGGATCTGGAAAACTTTTAGTGAAAAAGTAACAAAAAGTTTGCTGCAAAGGCAGAATTTACATGTATGTACATTTGTAATAATAATCGTTATGCTGTTTTTGAGCATGTCAGAATTTGATCACTTAATGTAAATTCATTTGACTTTGCGTCTCTTAAATTTAGCGCCACCTTGAAAATCTGTATCTTTGAATTTGCAAGTTGAAATAATAGTTGTATCACGTTAGAAGAGAGAACTTATGTTAGCAGGTGCGATGAATTTTCAATGAGAGTTAAACTTTGCTGTGCAAACTTAACACAGCACAAATTTCAAAATCTACACCACATTATTTATGCCAAAGTTAGTACCTACAAAAGAATCAGGAAAATTCATGCATGGTTTTTTGTGGTATTCTTTTCTATAAAAAACAACTTACCACATTTTAATGTTGTTGCTGATGAACATGTCAACTTCAGCCCTGTAATTTAGTTTGAGAGTTGCAATTTTTTAAACTAAGCCCTGCCATTTCTTGCCCCCCCCCCAACTATAGTTCGCCATGCCACCTGTAAGATGGAGCTCAGAAGGCTGGTGCAGCACAAGAGGGAACAGTTTGCAGCAGACATGGCCACCAAGACTCTGATGGAGACCTCTGTGTGGGAGACCAAGTCCCCACCCCTGGGGTGGAGACCCAAGGGGCAGCTGGTCGCACATCTGCACGAACACAAGGCCGCTGTCAACAGGTATGTTTCTTTAGTTATCTTGTTTTATTCTATTTTACTATCCTTGGTGTCAGGGCTGTCTCCTGGACCTGTCCCTCTGTACAGGGACAGAAATTTGCTTATTGGGAGGAAAAAGCCTCGTCTGTCCAAAAATCTGAACCTCCTGACGTGAAAATACATTTTTGAAAATGATGAGATTTAACAGGGTTATTTTCCCAGTGACCCTGTCTAAAAGTCTATTGCCTGTTGACTGTAGACAGATTGTACAGTTATCATTATATAGTATAACAGGTTCTACAGTTATCATAACGACAATACAGTCAAAGACGAAAGAGTTCAACAATTATTCCGAAACTTTTAACCATAATTACCTAATCATTGATTATCTGTAATGATTGTCACATGATGCTTATTTTGAGTGCTTTTCCATCTGTTTGTGCAGAATCTCAGTCAGTCATGATCACCAGTTCTTCAGCACGTGTTCCAACGACGGCACGGTCAAAATCTGGGACTGCCAGCGGATGGAGGGGAAGGGCGTGACCAACCGCTCCCGCGTCACGTACACCAGACAGGGCGGACAGATCAAGTGTCTCACCTTCTGTCAATCATCCCACTCCGTGGCTTCAGCTTCTGACAACGGGTCCATACAAGTCATCAGGTAAACCAAGGTGTTGCGGTGTTGTAACGACAGGGTGTTTGGCATGCCGGCGCCCTTTTGACATTGTGCCCTTAGGAATGGCATTTAATATGAATTTTCTCACTTCATTCTCAGGTGAAAATGAGTGCCTAGTTTCTGCTAGGCGTCCCACGGAAAAAATACGTAGATTTATGGAATTGTTAAACTTTTTTTGTTCCAGAGTTGAACCAGGGACTCCCAGAATTTCCATCTTACATTCAAGAGAACTGGACCTACAGGAAGAGGGGTGTGTGGTGGACATGAACCACTTTGACACTGGTGAATACATGTAGTTTTTCTAGTTATTCTTTAAAGTGTGACAGGACCGGTTACAGTCACTATCACGAAGTTCAAAATAGATTTGTAAGATGTTGTAGGTAAAATCATAAGTCTAGTCCAACCAGATATAAATTGCAAAAAAAGTAATGATTGTAAGATGCATCAGTCAGAAGGTTAAGATCACAACCGTGAAGTTTAAAATCAAAACAAGAAAAACATGCCACTTTGTTTCCATGCCAGGATCCCAGTCCATCCTAGTGTACGCGACCGTCCACGGGAACCTGGTGGGTTGGGATCTCCGAGCGCCCGGCGAGGCCTGGAAACTCAAGAACGACCCCAAGTTTGGTACGTCCAGAGACCGAGCAACGCATAAACTTGAACAAAATTTTTCTTGTACTCTTGCCCACTTCATTTACTGTATTTAGTGCCTAACCCTCTCTGTACTTGTGCTCGGCCACAGTTTGTAGCTGTCATAGGGTTCATATAGATTCATGTGAGAGTGAAGACTTTGGGCTGTATTGGGCTAAAAACAATGCTACAAACACGCTGACTGTTTTATAAAGTCTGTCAGTCAGTACTTAGTCTCAAAGCTTGTCTCACAAGTTTTTCACTGTACAGGTCTGATTACGTCGTTTGCAGTGGACCACAAACAGTGCTGGCTGGGTGTCGGCACCAGCAGTGGTACCCATGTGTGCTGGGACCTCAGGTTCCAACTACCCATCTCAACTGTCAATCATCCCACAGGTAAGTCAATCATACACCTGATTGTCTGACGGTGGACTTTCTTCCATTTCCTGCTGTACTGTATGTACTATCGTGTACAGCATTATCAACCCAAAATTAGGGTGTTTAAAAAGTTCTCATTGTCAGTAAGGACCGGATCATATTTGTTGTACGATCATTGTGATGTCTTGGTCATCATCAACAGCGACAACAACGATCATCATATGGGGAGCTTATAAAACAGGAGCTTATGAGATGCACAGTGCAGTGAAACAAATTGAAGAAAGATTGCGAGATGCAAAACCAGTAGATGTTGAGGTTGACGTAGTTGATGATGGTGATGATGATGATGGTGGTAGTGGTAATGATGGTGTTGATGATGATGATTATGTTAATGATGATGATGTTGATAATGATGGTTATGTTAATGATGATGATGTTGATAATGATGGTGGTGGTGGTGGTTATCATGGTGGTGGTGATGACGATGATTATATTAATGATGTTGATGATGATGATTCTCCATGCCAGGTGCCCGTGTGAGGAAGCTGTGCATGCACCCGACCCAGCAGTCCTGGGTGATCTCTGCTGTGCAGGGTAACAACGAGGTGTCCATGTGGGACATGGAGACTGGAGCCAGACAGATGACCCTGTGGGCCAGCAGTGCTCCACCTCTCTCTACATCACAGGTGGGACCGTGTTCATGGCCACTAAGTAGAAGCTGTACTAAAGATAATGTGAAAATAGGAAAATTCATGGTGTCGTAATCTCATCCGTGAATATTCCAGGTCATAATTATACCAACTCACCCCACACAGTAGCCCAATACCGTAATTCTTGTTTCTTTCACTGTAACCTTATGTTCACTTCTTTCATGGTCACCTCTGTACAGTGAACTTATCATCACCGTGAAAAAGCCTGTTGTAATTATTTATGATTCCTTCACGCATCCGTTCTGTAAATCACTTGCAGCCACCATGAAGTAAAAGTTCAGTGAAAATGTCCATTACACCGTGAAATTTTGCTACCATGAAAATAAAGTGAATTTCAGTTTGTAAAGTGTCCAAAAAGTCCAATTCCAGGCACATGTAAATATTTCGTATAAACTTGTATGCTTTGAACACACATATTTTCTTGATAACAATTTTTTGTCCATATTTTTCAGGCCTCCAACCATTCAGTGTTCAGCATGTACTGTAGCCCTGGAGACGGGAACCCCTTCCTGCTGACTGCCGGCTCGGATCAAAGGATACGAATGTGGGACTTGGTTTACCCTGACAAGTCCTATGTTGTGGCAGGAGCCGCCAACGATCCAGTCATGTCAACTTCTTATGTGTGAGTTTATCTGGTTCTTTAGCACACATCTGCACAGTCTATTCCTATAAGGCATTAAGTACAGCTCAAAGAAAAGACCTGTAATTTGCAGAAAAATTTGATGTTTGCAGTTGGCATGATCTAAGAATACAGGCTTGGTAGTATGAATCAGATTTGGCAGAGCGCAGAAATAGAATACATGTCAGGTCCTAGATAATATATCAGAAGAGTGGCTGCAATATTCCCATCCTGGCATTTTAGAGCTTAGAATGTGCTTAGCAAGTAAGCTGTACTCTTCCAGTTTGTCCAGTTATTTGGTGTTAGGAAGAAAATGGAGCGTTTGCAGTGGTATTGAGTTTAATAGCAGTTGAAGCAATGAGGTAGGTGGGCAGAAGACAGAACAAGCATTTTTGCGGTAGTTTCACTTTAGATTGTGAAGAGGACACCGCAAAAACTGAGCATTTAACCACCATGAAAGTTTCAACATTTACAGTATTAGTTTCCTGTATTTAATTGTTTTACGTGTCTTTTTAATGACAGAGCTCGAATGATTGACGGTACGGAGGTGGTTCAGGAGGCCAGTAGTAAGCCGAGGGGAGGGACCAATGAGGACGTCCCCCGGAGAGGTCCGGACACCCCTCCGGCCGGTCACCAGGACACGGTGACGGACATCGCTGTGTGCCAGGTGGCGCAGTCCCTCATCCTGTCCTGCTCCAGGGATGGGGTCATCAAGGTCTGGAAGTAGTGCTGTAAATTCAGTTACTTTGAGAGGGGTTTATTTCGCAGTAGGAGGGAAGAGGAGGTTCTTGCGGTGATTTAAATATGCAATTGAAACAGTACTATATATTTATAGTACAGTAGTGATACATTGGAAACAAATATGCATCATGTTACCCAGAAATTAAAACTATCGAGAAATCTTCAAGATTTGCTGTACTTTCCTGCTGGCTGCACCTAGGCAATCATGTTGCATTAATGTCATATGAGGCACCAGATGCCAGACTAAGGACCCTTCCACCAGGATATTGTAAGACCATTGTTTTGTTGATTCCTACATTTAAGTAAGGAGAGGGGTTGATCTCCTCAGTATATAATGTCAATGTGTATTCATGATTTAGATTTCTGTGTATTCATGATTTAGAATTCTTGTGAAGTCCAGTCCTATATCTGAAGCCATTCTGCATGTGAACATAAAAAAGTATAAGCTGCCTTGTTCTGGACACAAAGATGGTAGTACATGTTGTTTGAGCACTGATCATGAATACCTTTAAGACATTGTTCAAATGCTGTTTGGCAGAGTTGAATGTACATGATATGTAAAATTTCATACAGTTGTTATATTAAGGTAATGTATGGAATACATATTACTAATGAAATATCTAATAAACCTATACATCATACCTATTTGTGTTTTTTTACATCTTATAGTTGAAACCGCATCAGATTGAGTTGTTGTCCTGACATTTTTTAAAGATCAAGACAAGAGGGTAAAGAAAATACAGGTAAAGGCCCTTACAGGAGGCTCTTCTGAAATAAATAAATGAATGAATGAATGAATGAAGACCTTTATTATACACATATAATACATACCCACTGGGTTAAGTACAGGTCACAACAAAAGAATACTGTGAATGCAGAAATGTTCGCAGGGATTTAATTTCGAGAAAATGGAGTGTTTGTGGTGGTTTTGAGTTTGCGTCTGAAACAATAGTAACGCTACAGTCACACAATGGAACGGCTTTTTCGTGGTGATTTAAAGTTTGCGGTAAAGAGTTCACCGCGAAAACCATGAACATAAAACCACCGCAAACATTTCTGCATTACAGTAGTATACAGGTACATCTACACATTGTCAAATTGCTACAGGAATTATAAACTACATGGATTCGACTTCTCGCTTGTTTCCTTATAAATGTTGATAGAAAAATTGTCTTTTGGAAGGAAAGTCACCATATTCACCATACACACTATAAAGTACAATATGTACATTTCTGTATCACTATGTTACTTTGCTGCTTCTATAGTCACACGTATTTCGGGTGCCAGCTGCTATCAAATTCATGCCCAATCCTATAGGCCACTGCAAAAAAGGGCCAATACTTAATCTCCAAGCAGATGTTTGGGTGAAAGATTGTAGCCTTTTCACTAATAGCAAGGCTTCACTCGGGTGCCCGTAAACTAGCTGACCAGGCCCCTTTTTCCAATTGTGACCGTAGCACATGATAAGGTGGCTAGTACAATCCCGTCTCTACGTCCGGACTGTCCTACACTCCTGGTTGGCCACGTCCTGCTCAGGAATTATGTCATCGAGAGGCTCCATCGTTCTACGGAGCGTCTGGCCGACCTGATGGAAAATGTAGACAGAAAAGATCCAGTAGACGACCCATAATGATCACATCAACAGTACTTTCACTCCATCGATAACATACAAGAGAGCTCACGTTAAATCACAGAGTTTAGATAGTATTATAAACCCAATGATAGTCTAAGTGACCTCACTGTTTGTCTTTTTGATGTTGTCTTTCTGATATCGTGGACGATAAAATTCTAATTCCCCCACAACGTTGACCAGAGAGAAATAACAATACGATGGACAATGTACAAAGATATAGTAAACTATATTTAGGAATTAACACTTTTAAACATGGTGAATTGCGAAGATCGAGTTGAACTGACCTCGGCCGCTTTGTCCATGGCACGCATGATGTTCAGTCCCAGCAGTTTCTTAATCTGGTCGTCTGTCCAGCCGCGGACTATGAGCTCCTCGATCAAGTTGGGATACTTTGAGACATCTTCAAGACCTTCTGGCACTCTAAACCAAAAATAAGATGCTTATTAATAAGCGGTTGGCTGCATAGCTTCATGGGAAAACGATGTCAACGCTCATTATACATTTGTACATGTACGTCCCCTAACTACCTCTGCAGCGATGCATGCGTTCATGTCCTATATGTGGATATGTCTATATTTGTGTGTACGTTTTGTTTTGGTATACAATAAAACGTATCAATTATGCATTATGAAAAGTTGAAACAAGTTGATCCTCTCGCTCCAGATACTGATTTTATTTGTACCGAACCCTGAAAATTGATAATTATCATTTTGTTTGAGCAATTCTTCAATCAATAGAGTGGTACATACTCGTTAACTCCGTCATAGTCAGCTCCTATCCCCACGTAGTCCTCTCCTGCCACCCGCCGTATGTAATCACAGTGGTCTGTAAAACACAACCGTTACGTCATATCCACTTAAAACAGCGTCATGCATTTATGATCGTACATCTCTTGAAAACTCCTAAAGCGTTGGAGGAAACTAAGGTATAGGTCCCATAGCCTTTTATTTAGAGGCTGTAGGGACAGTGGGTTTGTTCATCCAAAGTGGAGCCCATGTGGAGCCCTACGTGCCGGACGGAGTGAGGTAAGTCATTTAAAGTTTCTTTTCATTTCCCAAGGTCTAGCCAGGAACGGCAGGAATCGAACCCGTGACCGCTCTGTCTTGTGCCCACCAACCTGGCCACTTCGGTATCGATACCGCATACGAAAAGTTAAAAGAAAAGATGCGTAAAACTTGGATTAAAAGGGTGGCGTGCAGTAATTATTAGATTAGAGAAACAGATGCGTTAAGACAGACATCTTCTCATTCTCAGAAGCGATGTGTTACACTGAGTGCCTGGACACAGTTTTTAGATCAGTACCTGCCACATGGCTGATGTTGGTGACAGGAGTCTTGTTTGGACCACAGTTCACATAGGGGTTGTAGAAGTTAACCATTACAACGCCCTTGTTATCTTTCTGAGAAAAAAAGAAAGAAAGAAAAGGATACACCAATTTTCTAGGTTAAGAAAATGATAATATCCGCAAGAAACAGTAATGGAAACTACAAAATACGTGCCACACACAATTATGAATAGAATTACTTAAGTCAAGGTTGAAATATCAGGACATTTCTAGATAAGCTTCTTAACAATATCAGTAGGCATCATCACAAGGTAGGGGACCTAAAATGGGGCCCTGGGGAACACTAGCACAATTGTTTCCTAACATCTAGAAACCTGTCCGCTTTTGCTGAAATCTAGCCGACAGACTCGGGTCAGTTTAAAGCTATCTTTGAGCTTCAATGACTACATTTTTTGTGAATTAGTCAAGTAATATCGATATACTTACGTTCAAAAACATAACTACTTTATTTGGCCAGACTCTGAGCATTTTTTCAAAGACCTACCATTCTCTCCAGCACGTCGTCGGGCACGTTCCTGGTGTGGTTGCAGAGCGCGTAGGCCGAGGAGTGGCTGAAGATGACGGGAGCCTGCGTCACGTCCAGCGCGTCGTGCATGGTCTTAAAGGACACGTGAGACAGGTCCACCAACATGCCCAGTCGGTTTGCCTCCTTCACGACGAGCTTCGACGAAAAAAAAGTACAAATCATTACTCAGCACCCAACCTTATACCTTAGCGTGAGATCGAAATGTTCAGTCTTTTAAGCAACTCGTTTAAAAAAAGTTTTCTAAATGCAACAGTGGTGAGTACACAATGCACGCTTATCACAGAATAGGATGTACAGCTTACATATGGAAGATCGAGGAATCGGTGAAAAGATGGTCTCACCTTTCCGAAGTCCGTAAGTCCGTTATTTTGTGGGTTAGCCTTTCCTGTTTCTAGTGAGCTGTCAGCCCTGAAATGTAAACGTTATAGACTGTTTAATTTTTTTTACATTTAATACGCTGTATTTTGTCGTTGAATTTTGCACACTTGTACTTACTGATAATTCACAACGAATGAAGTGCTTGTATGAAGGCATGTACGCATATACGTGTGTGAAGGGCGTATGACATCGATTAAGCATTCGCATATACAAACACTGTATGTGTCTTCTTGGAAGGTTGCCAAATCCAATCGTGAGATGACATTCGTTTCTATTTTACAGCATACTAATACTGTTCAAAAAGTATCCATGTGACAGAGGTTTTATTCTTACCATGGTGTGTTACAAGCCTGTGTTAGGGTGAGGTACCGTGCACCCAGGTCGTAGAACATACGGAGGGAGGCGAGACTACTGCCGAGGGCGTGCCCACCCTCCACGGCGATCAGACTCCCGATCTTCCCGGCTCGAAACGCCTCCCATATTCCTATATGGAGAAAAAAATCATTAACTGCATTCTGTTAGTGATCGTTTTATGATATAAAAAAAATTCAGTTTTTTTGCGATGATTGTGTCTTTGAATTTCTATAGATATCACGTAGGACAAATCGTGAAAGAGAAAGCTATAGTATCTATCTGTTTATTTATTTTTCCTTCTTTCTTGCAGATTTCAACTCCCTCAAACCAAATATATACTGATGCCATTTTGATAATTCAATCCGTATAGATGAGATCTTAGATATTGGAGATTAATAAGATATGTTTGACTGACCCTCAGAAGTTGTGACGAGCTGAAACACATCCGGGTACTTCTCCACGAACCGTTTGATGACGTCAATTTGAGCCAGCGTCCAGCGGACAGCGTCCTTGTACTGAGAGTCGCAGTGAGGAAACGCCACCCAAAACTGTACAAGCAACCGAAATCAAATATGTCAATGACGACTGCAAATCACTTTGAATCATCACTGCATAAGTTATCATTAGGGCCATTAAAAATTACATGTATACCAAAAGTGATGACCACGTTTTTTGTCTTTATCTTTTCTTTCTGTGACGCTGAAATAGCAACTTGCTGTAGCTGAGCAAATTCACTAACGATTCCATTTACACTGCAAATGTAGTTATATATCGGCCTTAAGAACTTGTGGTGTATCTGCAAGTGACGTCACAATCTATCATACGTATAAGTACCGTCGTCATGTTGGTGGATGGATAGATCTATCGAAAAGCGAAGGGGACCTTCCCGGTGTGAGTGGATGAAATAAATTTGTCCGGATATGAAGCTTGTACTGTTTAGTACAAACCTGGTGTGTTACGCCTTGAGGCGGTTTACCGGGTATACAATACAAACAAACGAACAAACAAACTAACTAACAAACAAAGAAATCAATCAACCCTATAAACCGTTTCTTCCACGTACTCTCCAAGCTGAGGTTGGTGGGGAAGATTGTGACCTTTTTATCATATGCCCCGTTTTTTGTCCACTTTTCCCACCAGGGCCGGGATATCACAAAAAGGTCACAATCTTCCTCACCAACCTCTGCTTGGAGAGTATCTTCCGCGCATGCGCACCTGTGCGCCGACCTTGCCCTGTCGCAGTCTGGGGATGTCCGTGTGGGAGACGTTTAACCACGACTTGAACAGCGGCCTCAGGTCCTGTGCCAAGTTCACCTGACTCAACCTGTTCTGCACATTCTGGTAGATCACCCACGGCCAGTCGTTGTGGCTGTAAGCAATTCAAAATGACGTTTCATACGTTATACTTAAAATCGACTTTGTATGAGCTTTTCTTTAGTCAATTCATATCATGAATATCTTTTAATCAGAATAAGTCGCTAATTGGAGGGTGGATTCTAGTTGGTCAATGAAGGGTAATGTGCTTAGATGATATTACAATAGTATCAAACATCGTTTACAGCCGGAGCCGAACCTCTGCTTGGAGACTATATCTCGTAACGTCATCAGCAACAACTGCATGTGACATTGCGAAGATCGACAAAAACTTCGCTAACTCAAGCTTTTGTTCAGTGAAATTGGTCAGTATTTTACCAGAAGTTCGTTCTTTGATCTTCTTTAACATAGAACACATTGTCAACGCAGCAAATGTTGTTCCATTGGGCTACATAATTAGATATGGCAGTGTATCTTCAACCCGAAGACTTTTGGTATCCAGTTAGTTGCCCTATACAAATGTTTGCCCGATCGGGTCAACAATAGAGTACTATGGGACTGAATACACCTGGGTTTAATAGGTGCGCCCGTGCTTCGACAAATATTAGTCTCTCCAGTGTCCAAAGGTCAACTAATATTGTACATGTGCCTCTGAACTCAGCCTGTTACATGGTTTAAGTACATAATTTTAGTAAGATTTCAGGTCTATGAATAAAAGGGATCTCACAAATTCAAGAATGTAGCCGTTTTTAATAACCATTCTTAGAAAATGATTTCAAATAAAGACTATTGCGTGGATTCCTAGAGACTTTCTTCTGTTATACAACACATGCATATGAGAGGTTTTATAACGTTCTATCTAAGAGGTCTGCATGGCATGGCACCTATGCTGAAAGTTCGCTGGATTAAAAGAATATGATTGCGTAGGGAAATACAAAGTCTTACCCGTCTACTAAAGGTACTTCCGCCATGAGTCTGTGGGCTCTGTCCAAGTGTGAGGCCAACTCCAAAGGCACCATAACGGCCAGTACGACCACAGAGAGCAGTAGCACACCGAAGGTTATGACGTATTTTGTCCTGAATCGCCACCGCGGCTTAAAGTTTGGGTCGATGCCCGGTCGCACATACCGAATGCTCGAGTCTTTCACACTGAAGCCTATTGCATCGCTTTTTCCCGCCAACATTTCTGATTCTGCCAAGGGATAACGGGTCCGCGGCCGCCGTTTTACCCGAACACAAAGGAATTCACAGGAATACACCGGAATACACCGAAATACACATAAAGAAGGGTGAAATCTACCGAAATACAGAATGTTTGGATTAGTAAGGATCGTAGAATGCTATATTTTGGTGTACAATAATGTATATATAGCCGTGGGAACAAGAATTCACTTGAAAATACTGAGAGATGATTTCTTTTTGTGTTATTCCGTGTGTATTTCGGTAAAAAGGCGGACCGGGGTAACATGGGACCTCAGCATGACCGGCAAGTTTCCAACATATTTACTCGACCTTCTTTGACCTTTTATCGTAGGTCTACAAATATTGGCCATGGCGGTATACATATTCCCGTGTGGGGGCAACCTTTGGGCTCTGTGACACTTGAGCGTGTACCCGTCGCGCGTGAAGTGCGTGTGGACAAAATTCAATACGCAGTCGTACGCACTACAGCTGTGGATTTTTTTAATTATTTTGACGAATGTGTGACTCACATTTCATTATTCATATATGTTGGATGTGCCTCACACATACATCAAAATAATCGAAATATCTATAACATATGCCTTGCGTATTAGCGTAATTTCGTTCATACCCCAAACTATCATGCCTACTGGGCCGTATTGTGCGTATGCCGGCGTACATAAAATTTACACAAATGGATTGATATGCATGTGAGATGCGTATTGTGCGCACGGTGGCGTATGGAAAAAACGTCAATGCGCAACTCACACGCAACGGCTATACGCACAAGTGTGACAGGGGCTTTTCCACTAGAGGAGGCGACCTCGCTGCGACCGCGGAGCGACCAAAGATTTGACAGATCACTCAACGAATTCCATAGATGAAGAACAGATTTCTTTTCGTTTTATGTTTTGTTGTCAATTATCAGTCAGTCCCATGTTACTGCTATGACCTCTGACCCTCTCAACATCATTTGTTTACTTTTGTTTGATGATTTCAGTGCTATTGTTTGCCATACCGAGTTTGTTCTGTATTATTCCTACGTTTATCATTATTTTATGTTATGACCTCTATTTATCATTTGTAATGTCAAGGGCTCCCTTGGAAATCAGTTATTGAATTAACTGAAGGGACTACCCTAAAGATGAATAGATAAAATAGATAAATCTAATGCCTTTGTATCTTGTATCATATTCCAACTATGACACCAAGGGTCACACAAATCCAACCTTGGTCGCTGTGCGGTCGCTCAGCGATCGCCGTCTCAGTATTGGAAAGGGGACCTACCGTATAGATTAAGATAACGTCCCTAATTGTTTGCATTTTCCATGTGGATTTTGTAGGCCAATTAACTCCATACGCACACGTTAAAAGAATGGTGCCCGGCATGTTTTTCAAACGTCAACTCATCTTTAGAATGTTTGTATGGACCTAAACGATGGTAACGTTACATAATGATTTCTTTTAACCGACTCATGAGAAAGAGTATGGTAGTTGATAGCCGCGGCGACTATTGGAGGGCTTGTTTTACTTGCAGTCTTATACATTAGCCTGTACGGGCTAATGTATAAGACTGCAAGTAAAACAAGCCCCCCAACAGTCGCCGCGGCTAGGTAGTTGAACACAACACTGCCACTGGACTAGCTACTATTGTAGTCCTTGCGCACGGGCTGTGATTGGCACCACTATTTACACCAAAAGGTGTGGCAAAGACTCTAACTATCAAACTAAACTTACGTTTTTCACACAGTATACATGTCCCTTTCCCTCGTTACTCGGCACTCCTTCCCAAAGCCTGGAGCCCGAAAGGGTCACAGCTGGACAATTACCATCGTATTAGCTTTTCTTGGAGTTTGAGCTGGTTAATATGCCTTTTTTTTTCTTTCCATCTTTATAAAATAGACCTTCTTGGCTTTCAGGTGGATCAGAGTCTTTAGGATTGAAGTTTGGGTTAGTAGTTTTATAAATGTCACTGCAATTATACTTCTATATCACCATGACCTGTACTTAGACCGTAAGAGCATAAACTTACAATAAAGATCTTTCATTCATTCATACATTGTATAAAGCCTTGTTTTGGTGTATTATTCCATAATCTCCTATGGAAAGCAGTCACTGCGTCGACGTCTGCCCTAAAAGACGCCGGCTGTGTTCGGAAGGGAACTTGATCCTGCAGTACAACAATACCACCTGTCAGTAAACCTCTCACTTACTGAACTTGTATAATTAGTCGTCAGCTCACGTAGCACGTCAGGGTGTTGGTACCTGTGTGTCTGTTTTTCTGACTCCATGATTCTTTTGTGTCGAGCGGTTTGAGAGCGAGGGCTACACCCTGTTGGATTATTTTCCTCAGCGTAGGATCAAGACGTCTTAACGAACCTAAATCGCTAGCAGTATCACAATGTTACAAACGCTCTCTTTTCACTTTTGCGTATGAATTTCGAGGTAAGTAGTTAATTACAACCGTTGACATCATGATAGTAAAAAAAAAATCCACAGCGCATGTTCCTCATACAGCTTAGGCCCTTTTTCTAACACATAGAAGCAGTGGTACTGTTAGAAACATGTGTCGACTTTCGCTCCAACCAATCCGCTTGAAGATTATCAAATCACCTCTTCTTGAACCATAGCATAGATTCTCTGTCACCAAATACTGTAGTAGAGGCAACCTCACTAGACAGTGCGATTTACAAAGGTTCGAGGTTAGAGTGAGTGAGTGAGTGAATAGTGAGTAAATAGTGAGTGAGTGTCAGTCAGTCAGTCAGTCAGTCAGTCAGTCAGTCAGTCAGTCAGTCAGTCAGTCAGTCAGTCAGTCAGTCAGTCAGTCAGTCAGTCAGTCAGTCAGTCAGTCAGTCAGTCAGTGAAGTTAAAATTTCCCTACCCATCGACCAGCGGGACCTCAGACATGAGCCGGCTCGCCTTGTCCATGTTGTTGTCCCGCCTGTGTCTCAGCGCCAGGGGCACGGCGATGGCGACAACCACCACGGCAAGTAGCAGGAACCCGAGCCCGATGAACAGCATGTTGCGGTTGCTCGACTGCACAAACCGTGTGCCTCCTGGTGTAGAATACCAAACGTCGCTTCCCGCCATTTTACAGGATTTGAGACACTCTAGTTAGCAGTTTGGACGTTGTTGTTATGAATCCTTGTAGCGTAAGGTGGGAACAAAGATCTTACCAACCTTAATCTGATTTAGACACCTTGGACATGGATTAATCCATTTGATAAAGGCGTTATGTAAACATGATTAATTTTGGCATATTCTTAAAACACTTCCATAAACCATTACCTCTTAAACCATTACTTTAAAGTAGAACAGAACGCGAAATGGCGACTTTGATAGAATAAAGGACTGACAACGATGTTTGCAATCGTGCCCAGATTTCTGAACGCCCCTGTAAACAAAGTTAAGGTGGGTCGTTCCTTAATGCATCACTTGGCGAGTGGTGTTGTCAGTTACTGGTTCGGTTAGTACTTAAAGATAATTTGTCCTCCAGTGACCTTTTGTAAGGCACCGTTCGGGTGTGACCTTTCACATAAAAGGGTTCACCTTGAAATCAGACCTAACGCTTGCAGTGAGCATTGAGTGCCGGCTTTAAAGATGTGCTGTTGAGTCTAACTACACTACTTCACCAGGACCAAGGAGGTTATGCTTTTGTCGGTACTGTTTAGTTGTGATGCTCAATAAGTGAACACTGTAAAGAGCTGATGACCTGTAACGAAATGTGGACAATGTTGATTAATGATAAGACGTGAGGACGAAGCATACAGGCTGGGTTATGTCAAAGTTCATATATTTGATATTTGTAGGAAATATAACTGTACCTCGTTTCAAGGGTTCATTTCTTTATGATCGGAGCTATCGCCATTACCTTGACATACAACAAAGTATTCGAAGAAAAAAGACAAATTGTGCATTTTCATTGTCAGAGCACAACACACAAGCGTCAGTGCCCATAAATCAATAAATGGCGCGAAGAACTCGAAAAGTAATCATGACATAACTCAATATGAGTACAGTGTTCGTCAACATCGATTTATGCTTGAAAGAGTTTAACTTTTCAACCGTCGGACGACATCATGTGTTGTAAGATATATTTTCAAGACTGTTCAGTTGCCCCTCTTGTGGGTGCCCAGGTGAGTGTTACAGTTCGGACAGGTGTGTTTGGCGTCCTTAAAGTCTCTGATGCACAGCGGGATGAAGCAGCACCCCAGCCACACTAGCGGAAACGCAAACCTAGAAAATAAACGACAAAAACATTAGAATCGTTGTACTTTATCTCTATATACCGTGTACTTCTCAGGTGTTTTCATCAGTTGGCAAGTAAATCTTTGGCAAGTTAGAACTTTAGTTTGTTCCTTAGTTCAGACCCTCCTAGTGCCTATACTAGTGGTACAGAGGGCAGCAGGTTTTCTTGCTGTTTCATGTATGTGTGTGTGTGTGTGTGTGTGTGTGTGTGTGTGTGTGTGTATGTATGTATGTATGTATGTATGTATGTATGTATGTATGTATGTATGTATATATATATAAATAAAGCACGTAATTTCTGCAAACCATATGTTTCCATTTAGCGTTAGCAGCTATCAAATTTGGTATCCGTCTGCAACTGCTATTCCACAATCACGATAACAATACATGATTTCACCAGGCTAAGTAGTGGGCAACCTCAAGGTATGTCTTACTGAGGGATGACTGCAGTGGGAAAGATGTCGGTTAGCTTGAGGAATGAATCCACTTTACTTTATAATTCATACATAATTTCAACACTCACCCAAAGAGGAAAACGGCGCCGACCATGAGCCAAGTGAACATGCCGACCTCATGCTTCACGGTGGTCAGGACGTCCTGTCGGCAGGAGGGGCACGTGAGTCGGACGGGCTGGCTGCTGCGGGTCGTCGGATTGACGCTCACTACTACTGCTCCAGGCTGGGGAACTGACAAATGCAAACACATAAAACGTCTGGAAAAAAGTCGCATCGTCCTTTCGGATTGGGACGTAAAGCCAACGACTCTATGGTATGAGGGAACTTACGGCGTTAAACTTCTGCCATGATGTAAAAGAAACCAAAACACTTAAAGAGTAGGGCAGGGAGTCCCAGTGTGCTTGAACACAAAATGCGAGCCGTAGCGAGACCCGACATTGTACAGACAGCCCAGTGATTATACTCAAGGTCCCTTATGTAGTTCTGAAAGATTACAAGAAAGGAACAGTATATGTGAAGTATAAGGCAGAGTTAGGCAAAAAATATAGTAGATGGTGGCATGAAAATAAGACCTCGGACTTACCGACAACAGTAGTGGTGGATTGCACAGCTCCAACGGTTGGAGGTTGTTGATAGCTCTGAAAATAAAAAAAGGAACCAAAATTGACTTATTCTCCAACCTCTACTATTTGCAGAAGAATTTAGAATGCTACGCTGTCACTAGTGCTATAAAGCAATATTTGTAACATGTTTTACTTATTGGATTTTTGCTTGGATGATAAACACTTATTATACCCTTGTTGTCTGATGGCAAGTACATCTAGAAAAAAAGGATTCTTGTCACATTGACCGTTTCTATCCGGATTTAGTTAAAAACTGAATTTGACCGTCTCGCTTTACAAATTCAATGACATGTGAAAATGTTGCATTTTTTCACGCTAACAGTTCCTTTCTCGTTTCGTCTTTCACGATTTTTCTTCAAATCACTCTCTTTTTAAAATTGTACCCACCACCCACTATTGTTTCTTGCCCGTATGTCTCTTTTAGTAGGTAACCCAGTAACTTACCGCAGACGGGGGAGGGGGGTACTGTTGTTGGTAGCCCGGCTGGGCAGCTTGTGTAGGATACGAGGGTGGAGGCTGCTGCCAGTCCTCGGCTGCAGGGGCCACCTTCTCGGACATTTTGGGGGTAACTTTGATAAAATAACACCGTAAACTGCAAGAGAAAATGCGTCGGTTCCCTCACTCTTCGGCTCATATAACTGTACAAATGTTGTGAGTCTAGTGTACGTTATAATGATCTCGTATCCTAGACGCAGCAAATGTTTGTTTATGTTGCTACGTACGGTGACAACTCGGCAAAGAGAAAGATAGACGTGAGAATAGGGTGACTTCAATCAATGCAGACGTTTCGGTCAGTTGAATCAAAGCCTATTTGCGGCCCAGTGCGTCTCAAATTCACATTACTTCTCTTTACGTTTTAGTTTGGACACCGACTTGCACACACACACGCACACACGTATTAAAGTTTAGAATTTATTACCGTATGATTTTTTTCGTTGAATTTGCCGAAAAGTTGTTTTCTACTACCGTACGAGTCAATGATATTTCTTCGTATACGTGATATAAAAAGGAGGTATAAAAGTATGAAAAAACTTAGATATCTCATTTTTGAATTTCTGAAAACATTTATGCAGATAAAACATGAGAAGTCAACAATATTCAAGTTTATTGTTACTTCTGTAAGTGAGATAACAGAGCCAACAATTCTGGGTCACTTCGAACCCTACATATTTTTCCTATTTCAGCGTACATGCTTGTGTATAATGTGCATCCTTCAATATCGTCTATTGAATACTTAAGAACACATGTAACGGCGTCCACATCTATTGACCGAAAAGTGACAAGGCCTCTGTTTAGCCTTTATTACTCTGGTTGGATTTGTCTCACACGTGTCAGTTCTTTCTTCAACAAAGCGACGGAACACAAATATCTTTATAGCAACCCCCAAAGTGTATTATTCTAAGCTGACATTCCCGAACTGACAGTTGCTATCGACAGTCAATACACTTCTGGGCACTAGACTAACACTGGAATGAGTAAGAAATGCAGCGACATCTTCATACTCGCATACATAAATACGTACACGTAGTGACAAGCACGGGCGCGCGCGTCACGGTTTGTGTGCGCGCGTACAGACACACACGTGAGCGCGCGCGCGCGTACACACACACACACACACACACACACACTCACACATGTACACACACACACACACACGCGCGCGCGCACACACACGCACACATGTACACACACACACACACACACACACACACACACACACACACACACACACACACACACACACACACACACACACACACACACACACTATGGCACGCCCGTAGGCTACAGTACTGTAGGTCACCATAACTGAAGTTTGCCTCGCATAGAGATCGTAATTGCTGGATTTTAGAAATTGGTAGAAAACATCTAGGATTGGACCGGAAAGAACTTTGCTGCAGCCTTATGACAACAAGAGGAACATATCTATGATATGTTAAGATGATAAAAGTCGAAAATGAAAGTTAAACTTAAGAAAACAGGAAGTACAAAAACTAGGTCACTGGTAAATGGGGGGGGGGGCTTTTAACATTGCTGATCTCCTGTAATGTCAGGACATTCACATTTGTCTCGATAATACCGTTCAAAATTGTCGGAAGCCGGATGTTATAAAATCAGTTCGTGGCTACATGCGGGCTTCTCAGAAATGAAGACGGAGCTAGCACTGAATACCCCCGACCCCCCAAAAATGGCATGGAAGAACAGATAGAGCATTATTTCATTCAGTTTACTACAATACTGCCACTTGTCCGTATCATCGTATTACATGTACAGAACAGAAGACATCAGGTAAGTAGAAAAAGTAGAAAACAAACGGCAAAAGTTTTCAGGGTCGGAAGCTAACCGGCTCCGTGACTATGGGCACAATACTGATTCCGGCTCTTTGTCAAGATTGAGCCTGCATGGTTATTGATGGGCCGGCTTTAATCCTGCAAAGTGGACCGTAATTGCCAACATTACAAATGCAGGTAAACACATCCTATTAGTGAAGGGATACATGAAGGTGGAGGTATTCAAAGTAGGTCACTGGTAAAATGTGAGAGCTGTTAATAAAGAACAGACATGACACTAAGTCTTGTGTCCTTTTTTTCAGTATACATTTCTATACTACAATACATTCATTTGTACAGTTCATTTTGTTTGGGAACTGAAGACAACAGGTGAGTACAGAATGGATGACAACGATTTCCAGGACCGGAGGCTGATCGGCTTCATGATTGAGCCTGCAGAATTTTTGATAGACTTAAATCATACAAAATGAACCGTAATTGCTAACATTACAAATGCAGCTAAACACATCCCATTAGTGAAGGGCTATATAAAGACGGAGATCCGACTGATCTCAAGAACTTCTACAGCATTTTCATCGGTGATTTCTCCTGATCCTCGGATATCAAGGTAGGCTGGAGTCTTTTTGCAATGACATCGATACATTGACGACCATTGACGAAGCGCTAAAGAAAAATCACAGGCATTTATCATTAGATTTTACCAGACATTTACAAACTGATTCGCGATACTGTAAATAAGTAAGACAGTAGGGTCTAGGACGCCGAACGAGGAAATATTCTCGTAGAGAGACCAAGGAGGTGGAGACACAAACCATTTTCTCCCATACTGTGATCTTTTCCGAGCATTTATATATGTACAGTTCTTCGTTTGGTTGTGTTCTCTTATTAAATTAGAGTTTTTCAGTCTTATTCTGCTAGAACTGTATGATTACGTACGGCGGGGTCAAATTTGTCGTAGTTCGTGGAACGATCTTGATGTCGCACATTTGAACAAAACCAGCATTTTTGGCAAGAAGACAGAGGAATTTACTTTGACACAACTATCTCAAGAATATCTTCAGTTTGTGATTGTGCGGCAAATGTGCCCGGGCCCTTACCTGGCATCCAGCCCTGTCCAGCTTTGGTCAGTCCAGTTGGAAGGAACGGTGACCGTTTGGAATTCCGGAAAAAGACCAAACCTGGGCAGGGCTGGACACACAAGAAGTGGCCTGTTGGTGTTACCGGCTATTCATCTGTGAACGACGGCAGACCCCATCACTGATGTCAAATTTAGACGACATGCAAACGGCAAAGGTCTTTCCGAAGTTTACTTTCCCTTTAGGACTGGGACAGTTCCAGTGGCCCTACAGTCACAATATTGAGTCTCTTTGTCTACTAGAACGGCCTCAGAGAGATCAGAGCGTTTATCTGACATTTGTAATTTGTTTTCTTCCTTCAGAAACATAGTGGTACCCGGTAGTTGGCGAAGTAACGATTATCTTGATTTCGACCGGCTAGAAATCGATGCAAACTTGCTGCCCCGCCTTAAATGGGCAGAGTCGAAGGTAACCAAGACGTAGTGAGCTTTAGATACAAAAGCATAAATCTCGTCTTGTCTTTACTACAGATGAAGACAACCCTGGTGTTTCTTCTTGTTGTCCTGGTCATCTCGTCCCAGATGATGGCTGCTGACAGCTACTTTAGGCTTGGCAGAGGCATGGGTAAGAAAACAGTCATTCATGGATTAAGAAACATATTTTGCTCTACTGAAGGCTTGTAGTAATATGTTAGATGAATAACAAAAAACGCTGAGAAATGTTTAATGTCCCTAATTTAAAACTCTTTTACTCAGAGCGTGGCGCCGAATCTATCAGGGCGATGTTGGACCGTCGACTGGCCCGTCGTGAGATGGCCAGGGAGCTGGAAATGGCCAGGGAGCTGGAGAATCGGGATGTGGATACCCGTCTGAGTGACGTGCTAGAGGAAACTGAATGATGAAACGGTCAAGATGATTTACACATTTTCTTTCCACCATGCATCAGTCCGATTTTACCGAAGCTTCAAATTCCGTGCTTTTGCCTAATATCTCCTTTCCGCTGTGGCGGCGAAGACCCCCTCTCACTGGACCCGCGACGCGCTGGCGACCTCGCTGCGACCGAGCGATTTGACACAGCGCTAAACGAATTTCATCGGTAAAAAACGAATCTTTTTACGCTTTGTGTGATTTGTTTCTTTTGTAGTCATACTTGTACGTTTTGCATGGTATTCCCATTGTAAAGTCAAGGCTAACTCAAATTCAATCTAGGACGCAGCGAGGTCGCCAACGCGTCGCGGGTCCAGTGAGAGGGGGCTTGACCGGTCAGCAACCTGTCTTTGAACGACCAAAACCCTCACACTATATTCATAGTAGTTTAGAATTACATCGGATTCCATCAAGAGTTGTATTTTGTAAGTCTTGTAAATGTTGTGTGTTTTCTAACTTTCGCTGTCTTTCAAATTATACATCTACATCATGGCTCATGTTTTTAATCATAAATTCGAAGCCATAGGTTATACACATCTAATTTTGGTGCTTCATGGTCTTCATTCAAATGTGTCTCCTTGAATATTGTATTTGCAGGATAGTCAGGAGGACCATGTGACCATCACGTGTTCGCCACGTGATCACAGACGGCTGTCAATCTCCTCCGCAAGGACAACGACTTTAGCGAAATTCGCCTTTTACAAATAGAAAGCATAGTGGAAAGTGTAGACTGGTTGTTTGATATTCCGATAGTAAGCTACCAAGGGCGAGAATGAATGATAGATCTCGAGAAAAAGATGAAGAACATGCATGATTCGGGAGCAAAAATGGTAAAACATACTACTAGTATGCGTAGTGCTATGTTTCATTTATTGAAAATTCGCCACAACAGTGTACAAAATATAATTTAACAAGGAAACAGGATTAGTTGTTTTAAAGATCTCTTCCCAAATTCCAAAATAGAAACATCGAAACAGTAAAATGATAGTCTGGTAAAAACAGCGCACTAGACGCGAATATTACACTTATTATACGCCAACAAAGTTGTTTTCGTCACATACAATCTTTGCAATTTTCGCAACCTATATTCCAGTGCTTGTCAAATCCTGAACAACATGAACATGTATGGTCGTCTTCTGCATGATGAAAAACTGCAAATAAAAGATTGCAAGCTGCAGACGTGTCTCTTTGGTTTTTTGTGGTCTTGCGTTTTTAGCATAGGCGGGGTTACTGGCTACCAGCATCGTCTGTCTTTCTTGCCACAACCAGTGGGAGATAAGATTTTCGTCGAGGAATGGGCAGTTCCGAACGGTTAATTCTATCAAGTTTCGACAAACCTTAAAATCTGTGAATGGCAGATACTTGTAATCTCCAAGCAGATCTAACGGTTGCAAAGACCGTATCCAACAGGCAAAAGGAGTTTTTATTGCAACCTGGGTTGCAATAAAACTCCTTTTTCCAGTTAGATACGGTCTTTGCAACCGTTAGATCTGCCTAGAGATTAAGATACATGTATGTAAACTTCTATGGGAAACACGACGGATACTTTTGTATCAAACGTCACTTACTGCCCGCTGACTCATTATGGGTAAGTTTGAAGTGTGCGCGACTGTCACGGTGTGGAAGGAAGGAAGGAGGTATGACAAGTGGATTGTTGTTTGAACTGCAGCATGGAATTGTCTAATATCTAAGGATTTCTCTAAGCAATGCAGAGAAAAAGACCCGCTCTTGCGTCATGCCAGTCACAAGATTCCCTGGAAAAGATCGGTTCTGCTTGGGATGACAGCCAACATCCGGGTTAGATACAACAGATTCGCGCCAAGTCCCCCTAACTGCAGCCTTCATGGCGAGAAATAGATACACCAAGTAGGGACGTTCCATTATGCAACGCAAAAGGCGGTCCTGATGCTGATAGCATATAAACTTTATCACATCAAAGAATCGTAAAAGGTAAATCGCAGTATATCTGAATCCGGGTTAGGATTGCTGAAGACAGTATAAACAATCTTTATTGACACAACAAAAGTACAGCGACTTACGAATGCTACAAATTAGCGACGGCCACGGAAGGGGAGGGGCAGCGGTAATTGCGGAGGATGATACCCATGCTGTTACACTGGACACAGCACCCTTCCTCGATATCAAGTGATCTCCCCCTAAACTTGAGAACAATGGCGACGTACAAAAGAACAGGGAACGAGGGCGTCTCCAGTGCGACCAGCCGGAATAGGCTGTTGTTGATAGTTTTAGGTATCTTGGTGCTTGTTGCGGTGGTGATAGCGGTTGCCGTACCGTTGTCTCTACACAGGCGGGACACCAACATGGACAGAGCCCGTAAACTGATGTCGGAGGTCCCCTTGGTCGATGGGTGGGTAACGTGCTTTCCAACTTCCCTTACGATTTGTCTCTTATCCCTGTGATTTTGGATCTCTAGTTATGTTTTCGTCTATCATTAACTTTTATTTACATGTAGCTGTTGTGTTTAATGCATGTACTTTGAAACTTCTTTCATCACATAAAACTTCCAGATAAAGTCAAAGTTGACTTGTTTCCGGCTTCTTGCTAGTTGCACGTGTACGTGTGGTGTCGACAACTTGAAAACTTTTACTTGTTAATTTTAGTATCATCGATCCCTCACGGAAGAAGTCAGCCCAAATATAGTAGTATGTGTTGTTATAATGTATGTGACAGTAGAGCATAACTTTTTTGGGCAAAAATGGACAAAGCTTTGCAAGATGTTGTTGTGTTTTCTTGCAAGCTGTGCCAAACGCCCACTCACGTGAATGATATCTAATTTCTAAACGACTCCAATTTTCCTTGATTTCCCGAAGGATCCCTAAAGCTGTTTTACTGTTGTTGTTGTTGTTGTTAGAATGGATAAAATCGTGGAGACCTTTTTGAACAACCAGAGCCCGTAAAACTTGGATTTTTATAGAATGAAGAAGAAGTAAAAGGTCATAGAAAGTGCAGACCGAACTGTGAGTGGGGCTATTCATGACGATTTAGACACCCAGAGAGAGAAAATTGCTCTCCCAGCATGTCGAGAAATACAAGACCTCCCTTGGGTGACTGTGGGTTTCAGTGCAAGAGTTACAGACATGTGCTACTGGTTAGCGCGTTCACAGTCACACGCTTTTCGTACTTCCTTGTTAAAACTTCCTTGTCACAATGCAATTGTAATGTAGACCGAGTCTGATGTAAAATCATGGATCATTCATTCATGAGTCATGACACTTTCCCGTGAAAACAGAAAAGGAATATGAAGTTCTGAACTTTTGATAGACGGAATTATAGTTTAACTTTGGCCTCTACACTGCAAATAGACAGGGAATGTTACTATGTAATGTAGTTTCATAATGATAATGATAATGATATTGAATATTGATAATAACAAGTTGATAGGAAACCGTTACGCCAATTTCGTAATATTTACAGCAAAGATACCAAAATTGTAAACTGACAGAAGCGACAAGAATTATCTTCCTCAAAACTGTCTTTTAATTCAAGAAAAGTCTGCTCTCCCTGTCTATATATATGTTTTGCATCCCTTTTCTTCGACTGAATTTTGAGATTAGCAAGACCTTGTAACTGGGAATTTCAGATATGGATGGTATTTTAGATCGATCCTCCCTCGGCATGAAAGCAGGTCAAGGATACTGGAAGGTTCAACAGTCAACCTACACTCAACCCTACTTCAAGCAGACTTTCGGCCCTGCCTGGAATTTGACGTGTTTTTAGGTGTTTTTGGCGGGCTTTCTACTTTGTCCCGCTTTGGGTTGGCGACATAAAGAAAACGGGACAAAATAGACAGCCCGACAAAAACGCCCCAAACCACGTCAATCCAGCCAGAGCCGAACCTCTACTTGAGGAGTAGTGAACCCGCCCTCTGCCTATGAGTATGACCTCCTTGGTGTAACATAACCCAGCTGGGGACACCAATCCGTGTCAAGCCAAATTTCTGTCCCTGCCAAATATTTGCCCCAACAAGTTGCTTTGAGGTTTTCAGTATTACCAAAAGGGAGAGACGTGCGTCACAATGGTGGGACGTGGTAATTTTAACCCTAACTTTAACCCAAAGGCGGCAATACGGGTTCTCCAACAATACGGGTTCTAAGACTAAAGACCCTGGCCCCGATAAGTTGAAAATAGCGAATCAGCGCTCCGGGCCCCAAAAATTATCGCCGGCGCCTGGGAGGCTTGCAAAGAAGGCTAAAAAGCCCAAAAAGTTATCCTTATCCTCTTTTGCGCGATCGCGAGGGTCTGGCATGATCCAGGCTAGCTGTCGGGGGGCTTGGCCTCCTCCCCGATACTAGTAGTCTACCTGGATGCCAGACTGTTTCTAGAGGATATATAAGCCCAGTTCTCGGCTCTTGGGCCAACATGCCCCCCTAGTACATTTGTATGAATGAGAATCAGGATATCTCTGGTAACAAGCTATTTAATTAAGGCTACCCCGAGAGGGACCTGACCAGTAGAAGGGCCGCTAGAAGCTTGATTTCGTCAGGCTATAAGTACCTAATATACTCGTGACATTTATATATAAAACGAAACTAGTATATGTGACTGTAACAACTAACACATGGCCTTTTGATGTCCCTTCTAATTCGTTCGCTAGTTAACTATTCACGTGACCTTGGCCTGTACTTAACCCAAACCAACAGCTGCCCTGCAGTTGAACCAGTGGAGGGTTATAAGGTCAAGAACATTCCGACTTGGTATTACGTCGCAGCTTGCCGTTTTCAGTAGAGAAGACCTTTAGAATACGTCAGTTGTAGAGGTAAACATCATTTGGCGAAGGTATGAGGTCGCAGTTGTTTCGCATTATGGGACAACGCAAATGAAAGAAATCAAACATGAATCAAAAACACAAATCGTAAAGACCCATCCACGAGTTATGCTCTTTGAAAACAAACAAACAAACAAAGGAAAACAAACCAAAAGATACACAAACATACAGACACAAACACTCACAGACCTGAAATCATAACATAATTGGCAAAAGAAAATGAAATAACAGATACGGAGCACTCTTTTTTCTCCAGCCCGTCTTACGTTTTGACTCCCCCCTCCCCGCAGACATAACGACTGGCCCTGGAAGATGCAGAAATATTATAACAACAGACTGGGGCGGCTGAACCTGGCCCAGGACATGCGTCCCCTCTACAACCACTCTCACACCGACATACCCAGGCTACGGGAGGGGATGGTCGGCGCGCAGGTACGTGCAGTTGAACCTGTTATCCCCACTTGAAAGTTCATCTGTTTTTAATCTCCTTGGTAAAAGTCATTCTGAATCAAATTTGACTACAATTGCTAACACACAAAACGTGAGACTTTATACCTAAATATTCGACTGATCAGCTCCAGTCTTCATCAAGGAACGATCGACCAATCAACTGCTTCTGTGACGTCTCCAGCCATATCACTCATTTCAGTAACTAAAATATCTAACGATGTCCTTTTGAAAGAATTCGAAAAGACGTCATATTGCGCAGGTAATGAAATGACCTACTGCCTTTTCTTGTTGTTTTACAAACAAAGTTCTGGGCTGCTTACGTGACGTGTGACTCCCAGTACAAAGACTCGGTACGCAGGCATCTGGGCCAGGTCGACGTCATCAAGCGGTTCGTGGAGAGGTACCCGGATGTGTTCCAGTTTGTGACCACAGCTGAAGGTCAGAAATATAACTATGGTTTATCAAAATTCGTGTAAATTATACCCCCTATTTCTCTTCTATTTCAAAATGATTTTTTTACTGCGATTCAAGTTTTTTTACGGACCTTCTTCCCTTCGTTCAATCTTGCCCAGTGCCTTTCTTACTTAGTCCCACCTTTCTTTCTGTCCCACTTTCGTTTTCATTTTACTCCCATCTTTTCTTCCTTCCTTAGTTCCACTTCTTTTTCTTCTTTTGTTCTCTCTGTCATCCCTTCCTTCCTTCCCTCTTTTCTCCCATCATTAGTTCCACCAAGGCACCTTTTATTTCTCCCTGTTGCCTTTCACTCACGTTTCTCACTTTTTGGCCTTCCTCTGCACCTCTCTACGCTAAAGGCCATTCATCTGTATTTTGTTTCCCAGGAATCTGGGACGCCTTCAGAGCGGGAAAGATCGGGAGTCTGATCGGCATGGAGGGAGGGCACGCCCTGGACAGCAGCCTGGCGACACTGCGCATGTTCTACGACCTGGGGGTCCGGTACATGACGGTCACACACAGCTGCAATACGCCATGGTCAGTTCAACTCTTCTCCAAACCGATGCGTGCATGCTTTCGGCCTCAGTTTGTGTTGGACATATATAAATTAGATAGAAGCCTCACACTGATCCCACCGCTGCCACCAATGTTACAAAGAATCAAGATAGAGCACATAACTCTGCTGTACCGGGAACAGAACACTGGTGGGTCTTTTTTGGTAGCGTTTCGTACGCCTTTTGTGACGCTGTCGCACTACACACCACACTCAGTTCACCGAAAGACAACAAAAACAGTTACGAGCTACAGCTGAATGCCACAGAGCTATTTGAAGATTAAATGAACCCACCCTTCCACCCAAGTGTATTTCTCGTTTCATGATCACTTTACATTTATCTCTCTAGATGCTAAATTACTTTTCTTTTTCTAAAGGGCTGACGACTGGCGTGAAACGGGGAAGGAAGTCCCAGAGCACAACGGCCTGACCGATTATGGAAAGGTAACCTCCTCAGTTCTCCTAAGCAGTAATAGTCTATTAGGTGGAATGCTCCCCTTGCCTCCGGTACCTAGGTCTTGTTCGATTCCCCGACTGAGTAATACCGAAGACTTTAAAATGATACATAATGCTTGTTTGTCATTTATCTCTCGGCACTTGTGGGAAACACACAATAGACGATCAGATCTAGAGCTGCGTGACCCATGGGCTAAGGAAATGATTGGCGCCGCCCTATACACCATATGGTGTGTGCAGGACTTTGAAGATAAACTTTTACTTAAATCTCCTCAGTTCGCGAACGTCTTTTTTTTAGACAATTGTGTATTAAAATTCTTTGTCTACTTCTTGAAGCTGGTTATCAAGGAGATGAACCGACTGGGCATGTTGGTGGACCTGTCTCACGTGTCCTTTAAGACCATGCACGACGCGCTGGACGTGACGCAGGCTCCCGTCATCTTCAGCCACTCCTCGGCCTACGCGCTCTGCAACCACACCAGGAACGTGCCCGACGACGTGCTGGAGAGAATGGTAAGTTCCCTCTTGCTTTAAACAGCTGAGTAAAATAAGACAAAGTGGGCCAGGAATGTAGGTGTATTGTAGCGAAAAAGCTTCCGTAGATTTACATTCGAAGACATAGAGATAGTTTAGAGATAGTTGGACACATACTAAAGTTTATTCAAATCGTTTCATGAAGAAGATGATTGAAAAGGTTGATTTGTTGAGCATTTCAGTCTCTGCTTGTAGTCTTGAGTAAACAATTATGACGTTATTTTTAAAGAAATGTTGCATCCGTTCACAGAAACAGAACAAAGGTGTAGTCATGGTGAACTTCTACAACGACTACATCAACTGTGGCCCGAACAAGACTCCAACCACCAACATCAGACACGTCGCAGGTACTTGTATCTTAAGGGCCTGTTCCTGTATTTTCTATGTGAAGATGCAATTCTATGCACTGTCTTACACTAGCTCTAACATCAGACTTTTTCATCCTCTACTTTGTATATTGTTCTATGTAAAACTATCTTTTAACATCTTCCCTTAGATCACTGTGACTATATCAAGCGGGTAGCGGGAGAAGACTATGTAGGCATGGGAGCAGACTACGATGGCGTGGAGAGGTACGTCTCTTGATTACAGGGCCTGGGAAAAAAACGACCGAGCCTAGAAAAAAAACCCTGCCGACTCTGGCCTTTTTTGGTCGACCGTTAGCAAACTAAATAAAATTTGCAATCTGATATCTGAGTGATGAAAATTTAAAACATTTGTCCAAGAAGTCTTGTATATTTTCTTGTTGAGCTACAGCTATTTTGGACACAGGTTTATGCTTGTATATACCGTAAATTGTACATGTATTATTAATATAATGTGTGCAACACATTCGTACTTCCTTGTGGGATTTTCCTTCAATCTGTCAAATGTTCCTCCTCAGAGTGCCGGAAGGACTTGAAGACGTCTCCACGTATCCCAACTTGATGGAGGAGCTGATCGTCCGCGGCTGGACGGACGAACAGATAAAGAAACTGCTGGGACTGAACCTCATCCGCGTCTTCAAGAAAACAGAAGAGGTACATAAACTTTGTTTTGTTTTCCAAATAAGGGATACAAATGTACATCTTTTCAAAGTAAGGGATACAATGTGCATGTTGTATTTGAAACCGCCTAATGTTGTTCCAGTGTAGTTTGTCTAGATGATTTGCTTGAAATTAAATCTATTTGAGGAAAGTTTCCCAACGGTAGAATTTTTGATACACCTGATTGACAGGGCTTTTTCTACATCCCTGTCCACGTCGGGGCTTCCTACCACTTGCGTACATGGTAACATGCAACATTTTGAACCCCATCAACCACTCCGAACCACGTGCAGTGTACTGTAATTACCAGATTATCTAACTACATGTATACTTTCGTTTTTTCTCGTAGGTCAGTCGCAACCTTCGTCGCACCACGGACCCACTGGATGACCTGATCCCCGAGCAAGCCGTTGCGAACGAGACGTGCAGAACCTATAATATATAGTACACTGAAAATGAGATCTAGGACTAGTCTCTTTCATAGAGCTTTAGTTTGAGACATAATTGCTAGATGGCGCCATATCAAGAGAAGCTTAAGACTGGACAGCCATAAATTTTATGTTGTCCACTCCTGATGCTCATGGCTTTTAGCTGTAGAAACTGAAGGTTGCTATAGTTTTTCTTAGACCTTTGGTCCTAATATAAAAGTGATGACTTACAGGACAAACTAACAAACTGTTCCAAGTTTTTAGAAATGTTTTAACATGAGGATGTACATAATACTAACAACTGAACTGAAGTTTGAATATCTTGTTTTCAAGCCATATACAGGGTTAAATGATTACGCATGATTTCACATATATTTTACCAAGCTTCTATGATGCTAACATAAAGTTAACATCCATACTTTATTCTTTGACAAAAACTGTACAACTTCAATTCAATTTTTGACAATCCAGACATGTGTCCACATGCTCAACATGTATTGTACAGTATATAGTTTAGTTTAGTATAGACTAAACAACACACTTACGTATGATGACAAACTGATTAACACAACATTATTGTTTGTAACTTTGCAGAATCACATCAACTTTTATGAATAGGCTTCAAATAACTTCTTCTGCCAAAAACTGCATTGACATTTCTCTAAGTTCAAACTTGCAATGGTTTGTATATCAAAGTGGTACTTATACAAATTGGTGGCTTTTTTTGCCCACATCTTGGCTAAAGAAAATAAACTTACAAAAATGAGTATTGATGTTCGTATTCCTTATTCTAAGATTTTCTTAACACCTTTTACCATACAACTATTCATTTTTGTGCTACCAAGAAGTACATGTATTTAATTTTGGTGATATTTGATCATGAAACAGATACAATTGCATTCTAATATACACTTTTATGAAGGGTTGTTCCAAAAAATAATAACTTCTTTACCC